>NW_024754528.1:0-16593 GCF_018991925.1 Homarus americanus | reverse complement strand
ATCATTGTGCTTCGTTCGGTGCATGTTGCTTCATCATCACTGACTCTCTATCCTCACTACTTGCCCCTGACACCCTCAACTCAGATTGTCACGCTCTTGTCTCTGAAGCCAGACACAGATATGCGTGCCTTGTTGACCGGGGTGTCAAGGTCAAACTGTTGTGGATCCCCTCTCACATAGGCCTCATAAAACATGACAGTTGATGCTCTCGCCAAACTCGCGTCTAACAAAGACACCGTTGAATACGATTTGGGTCTGTCAAAAAGAACCCTTAAAACTGTAATTAGGAAAGAACTTATTGATGAGTTTGACGCAAGTAGACTAGTGCAAACAGGCACTAGTCGATCCATCGTATACCATGATGAGATGTATCAAGTGAAACATGTATATGGAGCAAGTAACAAGATCACAAGATGTTGTAACCGCTAGATTAAGGTTAGGATATAAGTACCTTTGGCAGTATATAAACAAAACTAAATGTTAAGTGTGTGGCCAGACATATGGCCACACACTTGAATACTACGTCCTCGACTGTGTGAAGATAGAACCTTTTAGGGACAGGTCCAAGCACACTGAGTGAAATGGCACAACACTTCATCTCTAATGGCAAGATAGCCGACATATTAAGATTATATCCACTTTTTTGCACTTAGTAACTATATCAGTTCTCATGTACAGAACCAAATACACAATGTGCTTGAATACTTCTCACGTAAATGTGAATAACAAAGTGTGAGGCCAGGCATAAAGCCTCACACGCCTGTACTCACGCATTTGTGAATAAGTTACCCTTTATGTATAGAACTAAACAAATATTGTAATTGAAATACTGTGTAGCATTCAGTGCCATATTATCCTGACAACGGGGGTTAATTATTATGACCCGTTGTAAACTCTGCTCTGTAATCCTTTTGCGCTACCGCTCACAGGATGAGTGTGGGGTGCACAATAAAGTAGCCGCTGTAAGCGGCAAAATCAAAAATCAAATCACCCACACACCACCATCATACACACGCTCCCTCCAACACCACCCACACATCCCCAAAACCACCCACACACCACCAACACCACGCACATACCCCAACACCACCCACACACCCCCCCCAACACCACCCACACACCCCCCAACACCACCCACACACCCCCAACACCACCCACACACACACCCCCAACATCATACACGCTCTCCTCCAACACCACCCACACACCCCCCAACTTCCACCACACACCCCAACATCATACACACGCTCCCTCAATGCCACCCACACACCACCAACCTACCCACACACCAACACCACCCACACACACCCCCAAAACCACCCACCCCCAACACACAACATCATACACACTCCCTCAACACCCACACACCCCCAACACCACCCACACACCCTGACATCATGCTCCTCAATGCCACCCACACACCTGCTACCCACACACCAACACCACCCACACCCCAAACTTCTTTTTAACACCACAACATCCTCCTCCAACAACTCCTCAACACCACCCACACACCCCCAACACTACCCACACACTCCAACACCGCCCACACACACCTCAACACCACCCCACCACCAGCACCACGCACTACCCCCAACACCACCCACACACCCCAACACCACCCACACCACCAACACCGCGCACATACCCCAACACCACCCCCCCAACACCACCCCACACCTGCCCACCCACACACCAACCACACACCCCAAAAACACCCATACCCCAACACCACGCATACCCCAACACCACCCCACACACCCCCAACACCACCCACACCACCAGCACCACACACACACCAACCACACACACCCCCAAAACCTTACACCCCCAACACTTGCACATACCCCCAACACCACCCCACACCCCCAACACCACACACACCCCCAACACCACCCCACACACACAACATCATACACACTCCTCCAACACCACCTGCACCCTTAACCCCACCCCACACACCCCCCAACACCACCCCACACACACACCCCAACATGCCCCACACACCCCAACACCACCCACACACCCCCAACATCATACACACGCTCCCTCCAACACCACCCACACACCCCCAACATCATACACACGCTCCCTCCAACACCACCCACACACCCCAAACACCACCCAGGTAGTAGGCAGCTACCAAACAGGGAGGTACTACTGCCTGGGAAGATATTGGAAGCATAATGTGTTGTCTAATGGTAGACCCTGTTGCCATATAGCATAACGAAAATTGTGACCAAGTCCCAGGTTGCTGATCTGACTTTCTGCCTCCTTTACACACAATTGCAGGGTCTCAATTGTTTCTCTTACTTTGACGACACAACATACTGTACATATATTGTTTCTCACTCTTGATTTTTCATTTTTTAATTTCTTTATGGTTCTTTATTATCATTATCATTATCATTATTATCATCATTATTATTTTGTTTTTGATTTTGTATTATAAATTGTATTTACTATAAATTATTGTTTAATTTTTATTTGTGTATTTTTATTATAAATTTTATTTAATATGAATAATTATTATTATTACATTTTCGCCTCCCAGGCCCTGGTGTGGGTCAGTGACCTGTGACCGGGTGGGGTAATCCCCGTAAAAAAAAAACAAAAAAAAACAACACCACCCACACACCCCAACATCATACACACGCTCCCTCCAACACCACCCACACACCCCTAACACCATCCAAACACCCCCAACACCACCCACACACCACCAACATTATACTCACGCACCCTCCAACACCACCCACACACCCCAAACACCACGCCGTCTCTTAATTTACTTAAATATCCAGGTTCTAGGCGAAACCAAACAAAAAAAGTGAAGTAAATTAAAAGGGAATAAGAATAAATAAAGTAAACCTTTAAGAATTTTATTAATTAAATATTAACACAATAAAGAGCCTCGTAGGCTGTCACAACAAATTGATTCACCATCGAAACTTTTAAGACACAATTGATACTAAACATCGAAACATCAAAAGAATAAAAATAAAGCATTGGATTACGTTAACACTGCATAAACATATAAAAACTAACACTGAAATTAACTAACGTGAAACACTGAATTACTTAAATGTAACGAAGCAAATACTGATGGACATAAATAGAGACATAAATAGGTACTCACATAGATATACCACATTGGTGGCGACAGGAACAACACAAATAAATTAAGTGTAAGTAACAGGTGACGAGTGTCATTCAAAGGATGTGGACTGTATGACAAGAGGACTGAACTAACTCCGTCAGTTGGTGGGTCCTATATATAAGGTCGGTTCCCGCCACGCGACCCGCCGGTGGGTAGTTCAACGATGCAGATGGTCGTTAGAGAACAAAGAATGCTGGTTACAATACAAAATGGGTTTGAACAAATAATAACAGTTAAAACCTTAACAGCATAGGGTTAAGGTGACTAGATTATATAATAGTAAATACAACACATCATTACAGGAATAATATGGAACATGGAAGTATGTTTTATAGAAAAAAAATAGAAAAATACGACACGGTCGTAACACCATACACCCCCAACACCACCCACACACCACCAACATCATACACACGCTTCCTCCAACACCACCCACACACCCCCAACACTACCCACACGCTCCCAACACTACCCACACACCCCCAACATCATACCTTCATCCCTCAACACCACCCACACCCTTACCCACGCTCCAACGACCCACACTAACACCACCCACACCACCAATCATACCCCACGCTCCCTCCAGCACCACCCACACCCCCCAACACACTACCCACACTCCCAACACTGCCCACACACCCCTAACACCACCAACATCATACATGCTCCCTCCAACACCATCCACACCCCTAGCACTACCCCACACACCTAACACCACCAACATCATACACTGTCCCTCAACACCACCCACACACCCCCAACACTACCCACACACCCCTGACTTTCTTACACACACCTAACATCACCAACATCTTTTTCTCACCACCCACCCCAACACCCGCTCCCAACACTACCCACACACTAACACCACCAACATCAACCACATGCTCCCTCAACACCATCCACACACCCCAATACCACACACCCCTAACACCACCAACATCATACACATGCTCCCTCCAACACCACCCACACACCCCCAACACTACCCACACACCCCAACACTACCCACACACCCCTAACACCACCAACATCATACACATGCTCCCTCCAACACCTCTTACACACCCTTTGAAATTATCAGGTCCCACCCAGGACGTGAGGAGGCTAGGGCAAAGGCAGGAGGACAAGCCCTGCCCCCTCAGGATCACACTAGTGAGTAAGGATAAGAAATGGGAAGTTATTCAGCAGGCAAAACACTTAGCAAGGAGCAATACATTTTGGGTCATTTTCATAAACCCAGATCGCACGTTAATGCAGAGTGAACGGCACAAAAACACCTGGAGCCCTTGAAGCAGAGGAAGGAGGGGTCAATGAGGAGCTGGGACGGATGTACTTGGATTATATACATGGGGCGAGTAGTGGGAGCATGAGTGCCAGCAGAGAACCAGGGAACCATGGGACACCCGCCATCTGCTCTACCTCCCACCCAGGAGAAGGCGAGTGCCATGTAAACAATGTCATCTCTGACCACAAACCACAAGGGATACAGTAAACGAGGCAACTGCAGAGAATGGAGGAGGGCCGGAGACAATACCAAGACAGAGACATTACAGAGGATAATTTCCAGCTTAAAAGTCATGTACACTAATAATAACATGTTCTTCGAGAAGAGAACGGAGTTTGTAACACTACTGAAGGTGTCCATGGTCATAATAGCGTGGTTAGTCCGTTCTACACTTAATCATTCATATTATGCTACACCGCCCACGAAACATGTGTGAAACTTTCGAGTCCCCCAGTGCAGACGTCCGTTCTTCCCCTATTTCAGGGCGTCGTAGTTCCTCTGTTTTCTCTCGAATTCTCTCAGGGACTAGGGTATTTCTCAGTACAAGTACGCACCTCATTAGTGTTCGAGAATTTGAAATTGTGAGATAATTAATTTATTGTACAGTAATTCAGTTATACCTACCATGAGAAAATATTCTAGGTGTATAAAGTATATGTTAAGGGCATCATATATCTTTATGTGTAGAGAATTTCGTGTTAAGAGATTGTGGGGTACAAGATGTTTGGTTCACACTCAGGATGGGATGGAGAAAGGAAACTCACAATGTGCTCTCTGTATACATATTGTATTGGATGTACAATGCAGCTTGGTGCTGGGAAGGCAGCAGGGTTACAAGCGTTGAGTAGAGAGACCTGGTTGGTGAGGGTGTTCAGAAAAGGACCAGCTTGTGGGTCGCCATGCTCGCCGGCGGGAGCGAGGGCCGCCAGGCAGGAGCGGAGGAGGTGGTGTTACTTGAAGACTGGCTGTAGGCTGAAAGAAAGGTAGGTCACCACGAGGTCAGGTCTTATATAACGGAGGTAGGCGTGGCTTAATAGTTGACCTCCGTCATGTAAGGCGGCGCTGGTTGACCTAGATCACGAGGCATACACTGGGGAATTCGCGGGGTCGGCTACTCAGCGACAAACAGCGTTTGCAGGGGAGGAATCCACTACAAGATTATGCTTTGAGTACTGATTCTGCCAGCTATAATAAGTATGTTTTGTGTGTTTTGTGTGGCAATTCAAAACTGAAGTTATATCTTTTGGTCTATGAACATCAGAGAATCCGAAGAGAGTATAGAAAATGTTGTCAGCCAGTGTATTATAGAAATTAGATAGTATTCTGAAATGTAAACACAAAACTCAATTATTGCTAGAATATAACGGAAAAGCTCAGTTATCTCATTGCGAAGCTCCGCCCACAGTACACTGCCATTCTCGGTACTTGTTAGTTTGTGGGGTACGGGATATTTGGTTCACACTCAGGATGGGATGGAGAAAGGAAACTCACGATGTGCTCTCATGTATACATGTAGTATTGGATGTACAATGCAGCTTGGTGCTGGGAAGGCAGCATGGTTACAAGCGTGATGTAGAGAGAGCTGGTTGGTGAGGGTGCTCAGAGGAGGACCAGCATGTGGGTCGCCATGCTCGCCGGCGGGAGCGAGGACCGCCAGGCAGGCGGAGGAGGAGGAGGTGTTGCTGGCTGGTTGGTGTAGGTAGAAAGAGACAGGTCACCACGAGGTCAGGTCTTAAATAGCGGGGGGTAGGCGTGGCTTAGTAGTTGACCCCCGCTCCGTGATGTATGGAGGCGCTGGTTGACCTAGACCACGAGGCATACACTGGGGAATTGGTGGGGTCGGCTACTCAGCGACAAACAGCGTTTGCAGGGGAGAAATCCACTACAATACTCCCACCTTCCCTCCAGGCGGTGTCGGAGACTTGTTGTCTGCAGGGTTGCATAGCACATGTGAGGCAGAACAGGCGGTGCATGCCTCATGTGAGACAACGGCGATGGCGTGGATGAGTCGGTCGCTAGAGACAACTGTCTAGATACACAATATCTGTGGGAGTAGAAAGGGAGAAAAAGGGTGTGTGGAGGCGATGAATGTTGTGCTTCCCTCACGGCAGGTACAGAGTCGTCAGATGCGCCTGCTGGGGTGTGTGGGCCTGGGTCAGGAGCAGGGGCTGCGTCAGCAGAAGCGGATGAGGGCTCGTGACAGCAGCTGGGTCCACGACAGCAGCAGGGTGCAGGACATTAGCAGGGAGTACCTGAGGGAGAAAAGAGGGGTGTGTGGGTCCGCACTCAGGAACAGGGGCCGCGTCAGGAGAAGCGGCAGGGGGTACTGCTGGGCCGGGGTCGGCGTCTGAGGCAGGACGGGTGTGTTGGTCCGCGTCAGGAGCAGGGGCCGCATCAGGGGCGGCAGGGGTTACTGCTGGGCCGGGGTCGGCGTCTGAGGCAGGACGGGTGTGCTGGGGTCGGAAGAGGAGCGATTGTCTGCTTAGAGTAGCAGAGCTGCTCTAGGGTGTCTAACCTGCGGTGTAGAGACAGTAGTTGTAGAGCCGATGAGAGCTGCTTCTGTGTGGATAAGCCAGTCTTCCATGTTGCTTGAAGACTGGGAGCGTGATCAGTTTCTCCTCCATCCTGTGTGAGTGCGAATCTCCGGGAGTCACCATTTGTGGGGTTTTTGGATGTTTGGTTCACACTCAGGATGGGTTGGAGAAAGGAAACTCACGATGTGCTCTCTGTATACATGTTGTATTGGATGTACAATGCAGCTTGGTGCTGGGAAGGCAGCATGGTTACAAGCGTGATGTAGAGACAGCTGGTTGGTGAGGATGCTCAGAGGAGGACCAGCTTGTGGGTCGCCATGCTCGCCGGCGGGAGCGAGGACCGCCAGGCAGGCGGAGGAGGAGGAGGTGTTGCTGGCTGGTTGGTGTAGGTAGAAAGAGACAGGTCGATACGATACGAAGTCTTTAGTTATGAGGTGAAAGAAGATTATTAGGGGTTGAAGGAAAAGTGGTGAAACTGAAATACAGTAGGAGTAGAAAGAATCTGGGCTCAACCAGATCGCTTCATCTTTCTTATTGGTGTTTTATCTTTGTTCTGCTCCCTTGGGTCGTCAGACCTTTGTATTAATATTGGTTTATTTATATAATGCTGCTTATTATTATTATTTTTATTATTGTTGGAGTTAGTGAGCCCGCCCAGGTCCTTGTGTAACTGGGAGGGTAGTCACATTTTTTTCTTTTTTTTGAGGTGTTAGTTAAGTGTTAGTTGTGTTAGTCTAAAGGTACACTGTATGGAGAGGCCTGCCAGGTTCTTAGTGGAGCTGGTTGGTCACTCTCATCTTTATTCCTCTAGTAATGTTTTATGTAGAAATGTGTATGTTGAGGCAGGAGGTGGTTCAATTACTTCTTCCTGGCTGATATAGCTGGGAGGGTAATCACATTATTATTATTAATATTATTAATATATATATATATATATTTTTTTTTTTTTTTTTTTTTTTTTTTTTTTTTTTTTTTTTTTTTTTTTTTTTTTTTGCTAAGATGTTAGTTCAATGTTAAATGTTAAATATTAGTTATGTTAGTCTAAAGGTACACTGTATGGAGAGGCCTGCCAGGTTCTTGTGGAGCTGGTAGGTCACTCTCATCTTTTATTCTCTCTATTAATGTTTTATATGTATATTGGGGCAGGAGATGGTTCAATTACTTTCTTCCTGGCTGATTTAAACCAACTGTGTTCTTGGAATTCTTCGTTGTCTATATTATTTATCCAGTTTTGATATGTTTCTGTGTTAAGTTCAGTCACTTTTTTCCAAATATTTACAGCTTTGTTGTGTATATCTACATTGATTGCTAAGAGGTTTGCTCTCTTGTGTAGCTGTTCATTATTGATGTGGTCTGTATATTTTATGTTATATATAAATCTGAGGGCTATATTTTGTACTGTTTGTAACCTTTTAATGCACGTTTTACTAAGGGTGTTCAATGGGATGGGTGGGTAGTCCATAATTGATTTAACAAGGGCAATATAAATCTTTCTTTTGTTATTAATGCTAAGGTTCTTAAAGCGTTTTATTTTTGATAATCTTATTCTTGCCTGTCGTTCTTTATCTTTTAAGTATGTTATATATCCTCTTTTGTTAGTTTTAATCCAAGCATCCTGCCTTCAGTGTCGTATGGGTATAGTTCCTGGTCGACTATTACTGGACTTGTTTTAATCTTGGCTATTGGTATTATCTTGAATTTGTTCTTATTTGTCCTGATTTTCCATTTTTTCTCAAAATCATTTATGTTTTTTATCGCTCTTACCGTGTAGAGTGCCATAAATTGGGTTGATTTTCCTGGGTATGATACTATTTGAGTAATATCATCAGCAAACATTACATATTCGCTAAAGGGGGTAGGTTGAGGTGTGTCTGAAGTATAAATTGTATATAGTGTTGGAGAAAGGCATCCTCCTTGAGGTACTCCACTCTCAAGATTAAACATAGTTCCCATAAAGTTTCCAATTTGAATTTGTGCTCTCCTATCATCTAAATAGTTACACAATATTCTTAGCAAGTATTCGTTAAGTCCCAGTTTTAATATTTTATATTTCAAGCCTAAATGCCAAACTTTATCAAAAGCCTTAGAAACATCCCTTAAAATTATATTGATCTGGTTACCCTTGCTTTTTTCTATTGCAATTATTTCCGTTATTGTAGCTATTGCAGTTAGGGTATTTCTATTGGGCATAAATCCATGTTGTCTGTTGTTAGTTTTCCCATGTTGTGTTAAAAAGGCTATAAGTCTTGAATTTAATATTTTTTCCAATAGTTTCCCGGTAATTTCTAATAAAGATATTGGCCTGTAGTTTAATATTTCCTTATTGTCCTTACCCTCCTTAGGAATAAATATCATTTTAGCATATTTTAGTTTGTCTGGAAAGTAACCAGTTATTAAGCATGCGTTATAAATGTTTAATAGTGTATTTAAAATGTTTTCAGGTAGATTCATGATCATATTTCGTGTAATACCTGTGAGCCCAGGGGCTTTTTCCTTAAATTTCCTCAGACAGTGCATCATTTCTCCCATGGTTATTATTTGATTATTAGGTAATAAGTTATAGTCTATATATTGCCTTGGGGTGATTCTATGTATGTGTCTTCCCATTTCTTCTTCTATCCTTCTTCGTGTTCACTATCAAAATCTTCATTTTCCTCATCTGATATTTTGAAAACTTTTACCCATTCCCTTTTGAATGCTGACTCTTGTTCATTTTCCTCGTGCAATTTTGTTCCATTTTGGTCTTTAATGTATGGTGTTTTTTGCTTGTTGTGCCCCATCATCTTGTTTATGGAAGTCCAAAATGTTTTTGTGTCTTTAGTCATGTCAGCCGCCATTATAATATCATTCCATTTTTTATTGTTTGCTTCCTTACATGCGTCTCTTAATTTTATCTGTAGTGCTATCTGTGTCGTATATAGCCATCTGTTACTGCCGTGTCTTTCCATATACCTGTTTATTTCATTGTAATAGGTCTGGATTAATTTAACTTCTTCTGGTAGTCTGTTGTTGAGTAATGTTCTAAAGTGTGAAGTAGGAGTGTGTTTGGTTATAGATGTTTTTATTGCTGAGTGCAGTCTGTCCATTTCTGAGTCTATATCTTCTGTTGTTTTCCCTTGTAGGTTAATCGAACGGTGATTACTTAAGTCGTCTTTGAAG
The DNA here is from genome assembly GCF_018991925.1 of Homarus americanus. Taxonomy (NCBI): domain Eukaryota; kingdom Metazoa; phylum Arthropoda; class Malacostraca; order Decapoda; family Nephropidae; genus Homarus; species Homarus americanus. The sequence continues at coordinate 6,449 of NW_024754528.1, read as the reverse complement.
CTGTCCCAGTCTGTTTTACTCATTTTCAGTCTCTTTTTTATTGATATCTGTATGGGGCTTGTTGACAGTGTTAGTATAATTGGTAGATGGTCACTGCCTGTGAGAGGTCCTTGTTTTATATGGTGATTGAAAAAGGCTTTGTTGTTGATAAAAATTTTGTCTGGTGTCGATTGTGTATTGTGATTTCTCCAGGTTGAAAGTTAGGACCCAGATGATTGATTTTCCCTAAATTTATTAATTGATTAAGGGCGTTTCCCGACGTTATTATTTGTATTATCCAAAATCCTATGTCTGGCGTTAAAGTCTCCTAAGATGTACATCGGATGACTATTGTTAGCCAATTTTAATAGGTCTTCTATAGGTAAGTAGGGTCGTCTCGGTGGCAGATAAGTAGTAGCAATAATTACGTCTCCTTGAGTTGTATTTATTTTTATTGCTAGAAATTCATCCTGGAAGTCATCGATTAGTTTAAATTTTAAGTTTCTTTTAACCGCTATCGCTACTCCGTCATTTTTCTCGCCCGATTTATTTCTTTGGTTTACATAATAGTTAAAGAGTTTTATGTTGTTGTTTTCTGTCTCACCGTGACTGTTTATTAGTATAATGTCAGGGTCAATTTCTTGATATATATTACTTAGGTTAATTCTCTCGGTCTTCCAGTTTCTTACGTTGTGTTGTATTATTCTTAAAGTTCTTACTGTTTGTCTATTGTCCATTATTTCTTATACTTGGATTGTGACTGTTGAAGTGGAGACCTATCATCCTGTTTCCCGCTTCTGACTCTTCTAAACTCTGACGGGTCTACTATTTTAAAGTCTTTGGTCGTAATCTTTAGTTTGTCCGTAGTAATTAGTGACCAGACATAATCTTCACTTAGGGATTTTTCTTGATATGTCCACTTGTATATCCCTCCTTCACAGTTTTTTACTATTGTCCCTCCTGTTGGTCTCGATGTTGGGATTCCATGTTTTGTTGTAGTGATAACTTTTAATCCAATTTCTTCAGCAGATTCAGGTTGTATATTGTGATCAGTTTCCATCTTATCTTCTCTCCTCCTACTCCTTTGTCTTATAGTCTGTCCTTTTGTTATTTCTATCTTCTCTTTGTCACTTCTAGTCATTTGTCTGGGATCTCTATCAGTCGCTTGTGTTCCTTGTGTATCAGCTGTTGCTCCTTGCTCAAACCTTTGTTTGTCTAGCTGTAGTCTTTCTCTCAGTTCGCTTGCGTATGTTGCCTGAAATAGTTTTTCGGATTGTGGATTCTCTGGAAATATCATCTCTGGTAGGCTATTCAATTTAAACATTTTCCTTAATTCCTCATTGTATGATCCGGGTGCAATGATATTGTGCAAATGTGCATGGATCATACTAATCATTACCTTATCATGTATTGGCTCACTTAGGTTTAATATGGTGGATTCTGGTCTGTGAGCCTCTTGGACCGCTCTCTTGGCTATTTCGACGTATGTCGTATCCTTCTTGTCTTGTTCCTTTTTCCTTGTTTCTTGTTCCTTGTACTTTATCATGTGTTTTTTTATTGGGCATGCCATTGCTAACGTCCTATGTCCTATGTATGCATTCCCGTTTCTCTTACAGTTGAGACAGCCAACATGTGTATTCTTACATTCAGTGTAGGTATGGTCGTCGCCTGCACAATCTGAGCAGTACTTTTTTTCTTTTTCCGGACAGTCTCTCGTTGTGTGTTCTTCATATTTGTAGCAGGAGAAGCAAGTTTGCAGACTGATGAATGTCTCCTTCTTTATTTGATGTGGTGTGACTGACATGTTGAATATTAGAAAGCCCTGTTGTAAAACTTTCTCAGCCATTGACACTTCTTCAAAAGTAATCTTAAAAACATGAGTATAGTCTTTTATCTTAATGACTTCTTCAATCTTCATCCACCTGTTTTGGCGTTCCAGTTCATCCTTCAGGTCTTCAGATGTCTTCCTCCCGATCTCTTGGTCGACTTGACGAACGAAAACTGATCTTTTTGCTTTTTGTTCTGGTGGCATGACAACAACAAGGCCTTCATTGTAAAATATATCTCTGGCTTCTTTTGAAAGGATTTTATCTGAATCAAAGTCATCTTTACAGATTACTTTAAAACCTTCATTGGTGCTGAATATTCGTGTTAGTGGGACTTGCAATTTGTTGTAAGTGATTTCTGCCACTTTTCCCCTTCCAATAGAGTGTCCCTTATCTCTATGTTTTATTCTAATGCTTGTTGTCATCTTCTTGATTACATCTAATCCTACCTATAACACAGGGCTCCTGCCTGGGAGCAGTGACCCCGCCCCCCCCTCTTGGACGGGCGTCGGGCTCGTAGGGTTCTGCACCCAGGTTACCTGTGACTATAGTTATGTCTAAGAAAGTTGCCACCTACCGGTGACCCCCGGACAAGGGGTGCCCTGCACTATCACAGGTTCCCTTGCCGGATCGACCGTATCGCTAAGTCCCGCCTCCCGTTCAAAGAACGGAGTGCATGAGGGGGATGAAAAAAGGAAAGAAGAGGACTTAGAGAGTAGAAACAGCCTACCTACCCCGCCACGTTCGGTTAGCCAATCAGAGCACCGCAGTAAACGTGCATGTATCACGCCACCGTGGGGCACCACTGATTGGCCAATCCAGGCCGTAGACGCACGGATAGTAGTCAAAATTTGGGGAGCCCAAATATTTGTTTTCCAGAAGTTGGAATTTTCCGTACAATCTGTGATGGTAATTACACCGTCACTATGTTGAGTAAGTACAATCACTAGGATTGAGTGTCCTATCACAACAAAGTTGCAGACTGCTCAAACGTGCAGCAAAAGAGGCAGGTCTTCGCAGCTCCGGGTCCAGCAGGCTACGGGCCAAGAGAGAGATCACCACCAGGTCAGGTCTTATATAGCGGGGGGTAGGCGTGGCTTAGTAGTTGACCCCCGCTCCGTGATGTATGGCGGCGCTGTTTGACCTAGACCACGAGGCATACACTGGGGAATTGGTGGGGTCGGCTACTCAGCGACAAACAGCGTTTGTAGGGGAGAAATCCACTACAAGTTTAATTCTTGTCTTTGAAAGCTGAGTCATTGCTTAGTTTAAAAAGTTAACCTTAGAAAATTAAAATAAGCTCGTAACTTAATTTTCACATGCTGATGTACAGTATAGAGTAATGAAGTTTGTTGATATATCTGTGTAAGTTGCAACTTGGTAACTCAGCATTGTGAGATGTTCACTGGAGAGAAGCAAGGGACTGACCCTAACCTCACTCTAAGCCTCGACTCCAACGTTCACAGGTTCCTGTAGGCCAAGGGTGGTCATGTAGACCAGGACGACATCCACACTAGTATTTGGAGATGGATGAAGGCCAGTAAGGTCAGACAGCATCGCGAACACAGTTATGTGGTGAGCTAGTCATCTGCTCTGAGTTCCAGCCAGCCGCTCAGAGGACGTAAGCCAGACGTGTTCGCTGTCCACTCGGTGATATGCCGAGAGACGTAAACCCATCCAGGTCTTAGCAGTGTTGTTGTTTTGAGTCTGTAGTGGATTTCTCCCCTACAAACGCCGTGTGTCGCTGACTAGCCGACCCCCCGCGAATTCACCAGCCTGCACCTCGTGGGCAAGGTCAGGTAACCAGCGCCCCCGAACAAAGCGGAGGTCTACAATCAAGCCACGCCTACCCCCGCTATATAAGACCTCACCTGGCCGTGACCTGCCCTTCTTCTAGCTACAGCTGCAGCAAGCAACACCTCCTCTGAGCACCCTCACCAACCAGCTCTCCCTACTCACGCTTGTAACCACACTGCCTCCTCCCAGCACCAGCCACCAAGCTGCCTTGTACATCCAATATAATATGTATACAGAGAGCACATTGTGAGTTTCCTATCTCCATCTCATCCTGAGTGCGAACCAATATCTCATAACCCCACAAATGGTGACCCCCGGAGATTCGCACTCACACAGGATGGAGGAGAAACATCTCATGTAAACCTACAATTGGTGACCCCTGGAGCAGTGAACACCACACTCCTTTCTGCTGCCTTACTCCTGGAGCTGAGAAGATCGTCCTGCCTGCTACCAGCCTAGGCCAACCGCCTTACCTGCACCACGTGCTACCCCACTACTCCACGACGACACCATCTCACGACCGTGTGACACTTCCGCAAGAATGGACGGACGGATCTCTCTACCAACTTTCAACCACAACGTCGAGGACTGGTTAGATCATGTAGAAGCAATCCTCATCGGCTCACAAGCTACTGACGAGCAAAAGTACGGCGCCCTGCTCTGTTCCTTGCCCACGGAAGTCGCCACGCATGTATCACGGACTATTTCCAACCCTTCAGAGAACAACAAATTCGCCACCCTGCGGGACGCCTTAAAAATGCATTACCAACGGACCCGCCCCAGTCTCCTGCAGAACCTATCTTCTGTCTCCCATGGAAACTCAACTCCGGGACTTCTCTGGGAGGAGATGTGTAGGCTGACCTCCCGGCACACAGACAGACTTCCCGACCCTATCCTGCGCCAGCTCCACGCACAAAAGCTCCCCACACAAGTATGTATCATCCTGTCCGCAGTAGATTACTCGACGACACCTGAACTCTACTCAACCGCGGCAAGTCCACCTCTAAGTAGAGATTACTTTGGGTCCATTATTCGTCCTTGTATTCCATTATGTCATCTACTCAGTGTATGGTTGTCTGGAGTCAACATAGTATGAGGGTTGCCACTAGTTTTCTTGGCGAATGGAACAGAGTAGCCCCAGGAGGTATTCAGTTATGGTGCTTCCACTGCAAGTCCTGTTACTAGGCACGAGCAATTTCTCAGGCAACTTGTATTGTTGATGCTCAAGTGTAATATATGTAAGAGTGTATGTGTGGTGTATATTTTTAGACATACACCAAGTAATGGTGTATTTTGGAAGCTGTAATGTACCTTGTTGAAAAGTACCTGAGTGGAGCCACGGAGTTGATGCTGGTATTTGTGTGTTATTGAAAGTGGGCATAAGTCTAGCATTATTGTAATAAACCTTTTGTACTGTATATTATGGGTATTAGTCTCCTACAGTATCCACCTTTGTTCCTTCCCATATCTTGGTACCAGCATTACAGTTACCCCATGTCCTAAACCTTGAGCCATGCTACTACAGGTCAGAGGTTAGATTGTGTCTTAAGAAGTAAGTAACTAAGACATAGTAAACATCTGGAGTTAAAATAGAACATTAAGAGGAAGAAGGTTTGCAGAGTTGTTTAAAGTAATGGGATAGAGAAAAGAAATTAAAGTAAAATATTATATGAAGAAGATCCCCTAGTTGGTGGAGTCCCCTTAAATGGTGATGGCGGCTATATATTGGCTTTCTGGTTATTCCCCTACAAAGGTACAGTCGGGGTCAAAAGTGTTGAACACTTAGCAATATCTGGCTTCTACTTGTGAGTTATACATATATGATTGGGATATACTAATAACACTACTTGTCATCACATATTAAGCATGAACCACAAAATGGGATAAAACTCTCCTTAATACCGAAGATCTTCGGGTTCTTACACACCAAATACTGTCAAGTGTTCAAGACTTTTGACCCCGACTATACATCAACCTGATATAGTGGGGGTTGCAGAACTGTTGTACAAAAACAGAGAATCAAACAGGAGGAATGCGAGTTCAATGTACACTGCAGATGGGTATGACTCATTTACGAACCTTTACCAAGAAACTTGCAAGAGGGGTGTGGATATCTATGCTAGGCAAGACCTTAGAGCCAATCAGGTGAGGGTGCGGGGAGAGGATGCTTACATAGAATGAAAGTGGTGTAAAATTAAACTGAAGGGGAGAGACTTACTCATTGGTGGATGTATCTACAGATCCCCAAACTGTAGCGTATTAAACCAGAAGAACTTAAGAACCTTAATTGACAATGTAACGGTGCAGAACCCTAGTCATGGGGGACTTTAATTATGGCGACATTGACTGGGGAAATGAATCCACACCAAATGACCTCAGTAATCCAGTCACTCTTTTCGTAGAAACTCAGAGACAATTTTCTATTCCATCATGTTAGAGATCCGAATCACTACAGAGGGGAGCAAACACCCAAACATCTGGAACTCATCATAGCTAACAAGGAAGGTATGATGGCTAATCTGGAACACCTAGCAACAGTTAGCACCAGTACCACGTAACATTGTCTGTCAGATTTGACAGTTACTTGGTTCATGACAAAACTAGGTCCAGGTTCAAATACAGTGATATATATGTTAGCCAGAACAATTGGTGCAAAGCACTTCGGGAATAAGAGATTTCCGGGTTACAAGACTGTATAATATGGACACGAAGTAGTACCTTAAGCTGTGTATTCTTATATTACTCTATTAATTATGTATAGTAAAGTATTACAGAACATGTATTAATCCTATGTAATGTTTCCATTTATTATGCACCATGTTCTGTATATGTATTATCATATTTACA
>NW_024754527.1:0-13209 GCF_018991925.1 Homarus americanus | reverse complement strand
AAACACAAAATCCCGAAAAAGTCACAAATCTCACAATTTATTCCCCCCCCAAAAAAAAAAAATAATGAAAAAAAAAGCGACAAAATTTCTCAAGCGATCACACCTGAAGGTTCTCCTTATCTCTCAGCTGTTCTCTAGTAATTTAAGATTCATGAAAAAAAAATATGACAGACAGACCAAGATTTCACAAGCAGTCAACCTCCAACCTATAATCGTCTCACAGTTGATATTCCTGAATACGAAAAATTATGAACAAAGATTATAGAGGTCACCTGGTGTAGTTATCCCTCGTCAGGTGTATAAAGGTGATATAATCCTTATAATTAACGTGATACATGAATGCAACACGTTCTATTTCGTCTTGGAGTCCATCTTGTTCCAAACATGATCTTAGTGTTGTTATTTCTTTACGCGTGACTTATAAGGGAACGTTATAGTCTAGTGATTAGATACTTGGTTGAATGATCATAGTGACATCATGCTGACCGAGCAAAATACGGCGGAGAGTGTGAAAAATAAACAGACCGGAACATCTGATATACCCAGACAAGATGGCCAGTGTTAGAAAGATACCACAGGGGGGGGGGGGGTAGATAAACCACTATTGTTACTCTGAAAGCAAAAAAACTTAACCTAACCTAACGTTCCACAGGTAGTTTAAGTTCAGATTAAGATTATTTTGGCTAGTTCGTGTCGTTTGAATTTACGTTTTTTTTTTATGATTTCTGAAGCTGTTTAGCAAGTAGGAGATGTTTAGCCACTATTCTTGATACTCTCTGAAGGGGAGTAAAGCTTTAGAGTGAATATAAACATAAACACGAACGTACTAAGTCGTAAACACAAGCATTCGAACAGTTATGGCGTCCATTTTTTCCTAGGATGCACTGAACCACCAATACCCAACTCATTTTCACATATAAAACCAATACTAACAGACCTACCAACAGCATCATACAAAAAGAAAGTATCTAATTCACCTTATGTCCTGATATCAATAAAACTTTACATATTGAGTGGAAACTTTTTTTTACCAAACAGACAAACACACGAACAACACCTTGATGGTCAGGAGGCTAAAAAACTGGACACCTATTGTAGTCAACATGTATACGTGGTTCAGCTGGAGATAAAATAGTTCTGGCCTTGTTAACATACTGATACTAGAGGCAGTTCACACCCACACAGTGATCAGTCGCTTACCTATATGTCACTCCTTTGGGTAAACGAGTAAATATTGATGTATCTTACTCCAGTGATCAACTTACTCCAGTGATCAACTTACTCCAGTGATCAACTTACTCCGGTGATCAACTTACTCCAGTGATCAACTTACTCCGGTGATCAACTTACTCCAGTGATCAACTTACTCCAGTGATCAATCATTCCGGTGATCAACTTACTCCGGTGATCAACTTACCCAGTGATCAACTTACTCCGGTGATCAACTTACTCCAGTGATCAACTTACTCCGGTGATCAACTTACTCCAGTGATCAACTTACTCCGGTGATCAACTTACTCCAGTGATCAACTTACTCCCGGTGATCAACTTACTCCAGTGATCAACTACTCCGGCAGATCAACTTACTCCAGTGATCAACTAACTCACTTCTTCCACCAATCAACTTCCTCCACCACCACCTCGCTCCACCAATCACCCCACTCCACCAATCATCTTAAAACGATACACCAGAATCCCTTGATACAGAACTAACCCAACAAACGACTGTGTTAAGCATTGACCATTAGCATTTACAACAGTCCTGGTTACTCACCTACAGCACACAATGGTTAACTACTCTACCGCGTCACTCAGAACATACAATAGTTTTAAAAGTCCTGTACCGGGTCATCGTCCAGTAGGTAAACAGACGAAAACTGTCATCTACACCTGTTAAAGATGATTAATGTTGCACAGGTAAACACAGGTAGATGTCTAGTGTTATTAAAGGTTACTGCAGTCACTTGGTTCTGAGTTACCTGTCGTGTGCCTTATTCCACAATGACCAAAAAAAGATGAACAGGAGGATGTGATAAAGAAGTAGATAGAGAGAGAGACATTAATAGTTTAGTTTAGTCAGTCAACAACAACACCACCAGTTTCCTTTAGAACTTTTTTTAATGGTAGTCACTCATAATTAGAACCACTTAAGTACACACACGCTGTACGTATGTGATCATTAACCTCACCGCGTGTGTGTGTGTAAGCAACAGGAGACTAAATGTCATCAATCAGTGTTGGACCGAGGCTTCTATTACATCAATCCCTGTTTATGTATGTCTACCGTCCCATCAATCCCTGTTTATGTATGTCTGCCGTCCCATCAATCCCTGTTTATGTATGTCTACCGTCCCATCAATCCCTGTTTATGTATGTCTACCGTCCCATCAATCCCTGTTTGTGTATGTCTACCGTCCCATCAATCCCTGTTTGTGTATGTCTACCGTCCCATCAATCCCTGTTTATGTATGTCTACCGTCCCATCAACTCCTGTTTATGTATGTCTACTGTCCCATCAATCCCTGTTTATGCATGTCTACCGTCCCATCAATCCTGTTTGTGTATGTCTACCGTCCCATCAATCCCTGCTTATGTATATGTCTACCATCCCATCAACTCTGTTTATGTATGTCTACCGTCCCATCAACTCCCTGTTTATGTATGTCTACCGTCCCATCAATCCCTCGTTTGTGTATGTCTACTGTCCCATCAACTCCTTGCTTGTATGTCTACCGTCCCATCAACTCTCTGTTTATGTATGTCTACCGTCCCATCAATCTCTGTTTGTGTATGTCTACCGTCCCATCAATCTCTGTTTGTGGTATGTCTACCGTCCCATCAACTCTGCTTTATGTATGTCTACCGTCCCATCAACTCGTTTATGTATGTCTACCGTCCCATCAACTCTGTTTATGCATGTCTACCGTCCCATCAACTCGTTTAGTATGTCTACCGTCCCATCAATCCCTTGCTTATGCATGTCTACCATCCCATCAATCCCTGTTTATATGTCTACCGTCCCATCAATCCCTGTTTATGTATGTCTACCGTCCCATCAATCCCTGTTTATGTATGTCTACCGTCCCATCAATCCCTGTTTATGTATGTCTACCGTCCCATCAATCCCTGTTTGTGCGTCAACTATCGTGTGTTTGTTTCTTGTCGGCTTATTTCTTGTTTAAGGAAGATTTACCTTTGATATCTCTCTTCCTATAAAAGACTATACCATAACCCTACCACATTCTGCACCTCTTCCTCCCCACCACATACCTCTAACCTCCCTACCACACATCCCTAACCTCCCCACCACATACCTCTAACCTCCCTACCACACATCCCTAACCTCCCTACCACACATCCCTAACCTCCCCTACCACACACCCTAACCTCCCTACCACACACCCATAACCTCCCCACCACACACCCCTAACCTCCCTACCACACACCCTAACCTCCCTACCACACACCCATAACCTCCCCACCACACACCCCTAACCTCCCTACCACACACCCTAACCTCCCTACCACACACCCCTAACCTCCCTACCACACACCCCTAACCTCCCTACCACACACCCCTAACCTTCCTACCACACAACCTTTCCTCTCCATTGTCATATCAAGAATTAGCCGTGGGGTCAAAGGTCACGCCAATTAGGCTCTACAAGGAGGTAACAACTGGCCGCTCACTCAGGTAGGGACGACACTAGGAGCCGCTGCCGCCCGCTAATGATCCTGCCACTGACAACGGGACAGCATCCTTCATCCTAATTTACGAGAGGATGCTAGGATACGGTCAGGTGGACTGCTTGGATGACAGGATGCTGACCTTTGAGGTGGATGAGTTATAGCTAGGTGAAATGGGGTATAATCAACTCTGGGGTAGAAGAATCAACTCCGAGGTGGAATAATCAACTCTGGGTAATTAATCAATGACTGTCAGCGGTAATACTAATCCTCGCGTCGTTAGGTTAGGTTAGGTTAGGTGGGGTGGGCTAAAGAGTGGGTAGGATGGGATAGAGAGTGGGTGGGATGGGATAAAGAGTGGGTGGAGTGGGGTAATGAGTGGGTGAGTAGGGGGACCCTATTGACTTGCACCTGTCCCTCTCTTTCCGCCCAACCATCCGTCCGCCAGACCGCCCATCCGCCCGCCTGTGTTTCCGCCCTACTCTTGTTTGTGTCCACTTTAGAATAACAAAATCCTGTAAAGCTTAATCACATTCTTCCTACAATAACCTGATTAGAAATTCATGATTGGCTAATTTCTATTAATATTTTTTTTACGTTAATTACAATGATTAGGACCTGCCATGTTTGGGGGAGATGGAGGGAGTGTGAGGGAAGGAGGAGCAGGGATAGGAGAAAGGGTAGGGTGGTGGAGAGAGGGAGGAAGGGAAGGAATGGGTGAAGGAGAGAGGGAGAGGGAAGGGGGGAGGGATGAGGAAGGGAGGGAGGGGGAGTGGGCGTGGTGTAACCTTCCATCAACATTAAGAATGACATATTTCTCCTCATCAGCCAATCACCATCGTTGTATTCCCTTATTTGGATGCTAATTGGCTGAGGTTGAAAGTACGTGTTTGTGTTCCTGGGAGATCCTGTAATTGGGTAGTTAATGTCACTTCCAACGCGGTGTAAATGGCAGTGTCGGGGACCAGTGTTGTTACGTGGACGTAAATGACCTTTGGTGTAAACATTAGGTAGACAGAGACAACAGGTAATGTTAAGGGGGGGGGCAGGTAACAAGATGACGTCACGGGGTTACACATATAAAGTGGTATATCCTTAATGTTAACATATAATCTTAGTACAATGTGACACACACACACACACACACACACACACACACACACATAACCGTAGTCATGCACATCAATACCGCCACCACTCCAGCAGTCACAGTGGGTGCCCATCCACTGTGCCAAACTCCTGGGTGTTACCATAGACCATAAACCGGACTGGAAGGCCCATGTAAACAACACAATCAAGGCAGCCTCGTACCGTCTCTACATGCTACGACGACTTAGGTCACTTGGGATACCCACGCCAGAGCTGAGGACTATCTACAACGCCTTTATTCTACCAAAACTAACATATGCGTCACCAGCCTGGTCGTCTTCTCTCAACTCCACCCAACAGCGTCAGCTAGAGAAGGTACAGAAAAGGGCCTGCAGAATCATGCTCGGCGCAGAATACTCCGGCTACATCAACGCTCTCTCCACCCTGGAAATGCCATCCCCCAGTGACCTCCACCACCAAGCACTAGCAAGGTTTGCCAGTGGACTACTGCACCACCCTCTTCATCGCCACCTCCTGTCACCTGCAGCCCCCCACCCACCTCGCGCAGTCCGCCACTACAACAAAATTCAGCCCATCAGAGCCAGCACCGATAGATATAAGAACAGCACCATCCCGTCTATTGTTAAAATAATAAACAACTCCTGATTTATGTACTGTACCGCCCCGTAAATGTATTCAATGCATATTATATCATTATGTCTAAAACAAATGTAAGTGTATATTTCAGCCACCGGCTGCAACTCTATTAATAAACCGTTTATTATAATTATTATTATTATTAGCATTTATTACACTCACCCCTTTCCCCCACACTCAGCCCCGACAATCAGCCCCCCACACTAAGCCAGTACTGTAGATAGACCGATTCCATAACTATAAATGTATACAACAGTTGATATGTAGCCGTACTGTACTGTATTGGTGTAATAAAATAAAATAACCAAGTTATTTACAACCTTTATCATACGTTCAGCGGTACATTTTGGGGTCTCGCTTTTCAACCTTCGTTCAACAAAACCCAACCGAAATATAAAAGAAAAGTGACCCAACACCCTCCAACAAATATAGTCCACCACCTCTCATACCTCCCATTGAGTACTTTAACCTCCTCCACCTTCTCTTTCTCCTCCTTTACCTTCTCTTTTTCCTCCTCTACCTTTTCTTCCTCCTTCTCTACCTTTTCATCCTCCTCCTCCACCTTCCCTTCCTCCTCCTCCACCTTCTGTTCTTCCTCCATCACCTCATCTACCTCCACCTCCTCCTCCTCAACCACCTTCTCTTCCTCCTCCTCAACCACCTTCTCTTCCTCTTCGTTAAGAGGCCATTCCACAACTATGTAATCTTCTTCAGACATTACGGTATCGTCCTTGTCCTCCAATCTTCTCTTCCTCTTCGTTAAGAGGCCATTCCACAACTATGTAATCTTCTTCAGACATTACGGTATCGTCCTTGTCCTCCACCTTCCCAGCCTCCTCCTCCTCCTCCTTCAACAACCCCAACGCGAAGGTGTACATCTTTTTGCCGTCTGTCTCTTCTTCCTCTTGTTTTTGAGGCAAACCGCGAATTATGTGATCTTCCTTAAACTGCATGACATCGTCTACGTCCCACACCATCTGTTCCTTCTCCACAGCAAGAGAGGACGATTCGTTGCCCCACTTAGCAAAAATAATAGTTGACTAGAGTTTATTGCTGTCGTCCTGAACCCGAAGAGGGGACTCGGTGCGGACGAGGTCAAGGAAGGTCGATAAGTTCATTCGGTTTTTATAAAGAGTACTTTTGGTGCTTCGCCACTTAAAAGACACCAAACATGTGTTTGTCGTGATCCCCTCCAGAGGGATGACCGTTCCAGACGGAACAGTGTACGACCCTTCCACCCGCCCGTCACCGATTTTCACCCAACCATCCTTGTTAATCTGGCAGTGCAGAAGTACTTTTCTCTTATTGTATAAACCACTCGTTCTGGGTTGATACAATTCAACCCAGAGGTGGGTTGGACGCCATTTGTTTTCGGGCAAACTGACGTTGCCGCCAAGCATTTCTATGCGATACGAGACCATTGTGGTTTTTTAAAGCAAGTTTCTGCTGTAAGTTATACTGTAGGCTGACAACACTCGATAAAAGAAACATTTGTGAAAATTTCAAAGTTAGAATGGAATTTAGACAAGACAAACATAGTGATACCTATTGTAGTGAACATGTAGCACTAGTGTTGTAGGAACATGTAGTACTAGTGTTGTAGTGAACATGTAGCACTAGTGTTGTAGGAACCTGTAGCACTAGTGTTGTAGTGCACATGTAGAACTAGTCTTGTAGTGAACTTGTAGTACTAGTGTTGTAGTGAACATGTAGCACTAGTGTTGTAGGAACTTGTAGTACTAGTGTTGTAGTGAACATGTAGTACTAGTGTTGTAGGAACGTGTAGCACTAGTGTTGTAGTGCACATGTAGAACTAGTGTTGTAGTGAACTTGTAGTACTAGTGTTGTAGTAGTGAACATGTAGCACTAGTGTTGTAGGAACTTGTAGTACTAGTGTTGTAGTGAACATGTAGTACTAGTGTTGTAGGAACCTGTAGCACTAGTGTTGTAGTGCACATGTAGAACTAGTGTTGTAGTGAACTTGTAGTACTAGTGTTGTAGTGAACATGTAGCACTAGTGTTGTAGGAACTCGTAGTACTAGTGTTGTAGTGAACATGTAGCACTAGTGTTGTAGAGAACATGTAGTACTAGTGTTGTAGTGAACATGTAGTACTAGTGTTGTAGTGAACATGTAGTACTAGTGTTGTAGGACCATGTAGTACTAGTGTTGTAGTGAACTTGTAGTACTAGTGTTGTAGTGAACATGTAGCACTAGTGTTGAAGGAACTTGTAGTACTAGTGTTGTAGTGAATATGTAGTACTAGTGTTGTAAGGAACTTGTTGTACTACTCTTGTAATGAATATGTAGTACTAGTGTTGTAGTGAACTTGTAGTACTAGTGTTGTAGTGAACATGTAGCACTAGTGTTGTAGGAACTTGTAGTACTAGTGTTGTAGTGAACATGTAGTACTAGTGTTGTAGGACCATGTAGTACTAGTGTTGTAGTGAACTTGTAGTACTAGTGTTGTAGTGAACATGTAGCACTAGTGTTGTAGGAACTTGTAGTACTAGTGTTGTAGTGAACATGTAGTACTAGTGTTGTAGGGAACTTGTAGTACTACTCTTGTAATGAATATGTAGTACTAGCGTTGTAGGAACAAGGTAGTACTAGTGTTGTAGTGAGCTTGTAGTACTACTGTTGTAGTGAACATGTAGTACTAGTGTTGTAGTGAACATGTGCTGCTAGTGTTGTAGTGAACATGTAGTACTAATGTTGTAGTGAACATGTAGTACTAGTGTTGTAGTGAACATGTAGTACTAGTGTTGTAGTGAACATGTAGTACTAGTGTTGTAGTGAATATGTAGTACTAGTGCTGTAGTGAATAAGTAGTACTAGTGTTGTAGTGAACATGCAGTTCTAGTGCTGTAGTGAATAGTACTAGTGTTGTAGAGAACATGTAGTACTAGTGTTGTAGAGAACATGTAGTACTAGTGGTGTAGTGAACATGCAGTACTAGTGTTGTAGTGAACATGTAGTACTAGTGTTGTAATGAATATGTAGTACTAGTGTTGTAGTGAACATATAGTACTAGTGTTGTAGTGAATATGTAGTACTAGTGTTGTAATGAATATGTAGTACTATTGTTGTAGTGAACATGTAGTACTAGTGTTGTAATGAATATGTAGTACTAGTGTTGTAATGAATATGTAGTACTAGTGTTGTAGTGAAAATGTGGTACTAGTGTTTTAGTGAATATGTAATTACTAATTATTTATAATAGGCATGCCGGACTAGTGTTGTGGTAGACATGTAGTACTAGTGATGTAGTGAACATGTAGTACTAGTGTTGTAGTGTACATGTAGTACTAGTGTTGTAATGAGCATGTAGTACTAGTGTTGTAGTGAACATGTAGTAGTAGTGTTGTAGTGAACATGTAGTACTTGTGTTGTAGGAACATGTAGTACTAGTGTTGTAGTGAACATGTAGTACTAGTGTTGTAGTGAACATGTAGTACTAGGGTTGTAGTGAACATGTAATACTTGTGTTGTAGGAACATGTAGTACTAGTGTTGTAGTGAACATGTAGTACTAGTGTTGTAGGAACAAGGTAGTACTACTGTTGTAGTGAACATGTAGTACTAGCGTTGTAGTGAACATGTAGTACTAGTGTTATAATGAACATGTAGTACTAATGTTGTAGTGGACATGTAGTAAAAGTGTTGTAGTGAACATTTCGTACTACTCTTGTAGTGAACATATAGTACTAGAGTTGTAGTGAACATGTAATACTAGTGTTGTAGTGAAAATGTAGTACTAGTGTTGTAGTGAACATGTAGTACTAGTGTTATAATGAACATGTAGTAATAGTGTTGTAGTGAACATGTATTACTCGTGTTGTAGTGAACATGTAATACTAGTGTTATATTGAACATGTAGTACTAGTGTTGTAATGAACATGTAGTACTAGTGTTGTAGTGAACATGTAGTACTAGTGTTGTAGTGAACATGTAGTACTAGTGTTTTAGTGAACATGTCGTACTACTCTTGTAGTGAACATGTAGTACTAGTGTTGTAGTGGACATGCATCACCCTTGTCATCGCCACCTCCTGTCACCTGCAGCCCCCCACCCACCTCGCGCAGTCCGCCACTACAACAAAATTCAGCCCATCAGAGCCAGCACCGATAGATATAAGAACAGCACCATCCCGTCTATTGTTAAAATAATAAACAACTCCTGATTTATGTACTGTACCGCCCCGTAAATGTATTCAATGCATATTATATCATTATGTCTAAAACAAATGTAAGTGTATATTTCAGCCACCGGCTGCAACTCTATTAATAAACCGTTTATTATAATTATTATTATTATTAGCATTTATTACACTCACCCCTTTCCCCCACACTCAGCCCCGACAATCAGCCCCCCACACTAAGCCAGTACTGTAGATAGACCGATTCCATAACTATAAATGTATACAACAGTTGATATGTAGCCGTACTGTACTGTATTGGTGTAATAAAATAAAATAACCAAGTTATTTACAACCTTTATCATACGTTCAGCGGTACATTTTGGGGTCTCGCTTTTCAACCTTCGTTCAACAAAACCCAACCGAAATATAAAAGAAAAGTGACCCAACACCCTCCAACAAATATAGTCCACCACCTCTCATACCTCCCATTGAGTACTTTAACCTCCTCCACCTTCTCTTTCTCCTCCTTTACCTTCTCTTTTTCCTCCTCTACCTTTTCTTCCTCCTTCTCTACCTTTTCATCCTCCTCCTCCACCTTCCCTTCCTCCTCCTCCACCTTCTGTTCTTCCTCCATCACCTCATCTACCTCCACCTCCTCCTCCTCAACCACCTTCTCTTCCTCCTCCTCAACCACCTTCTCTTCCTCTTCGTTAAGAGGCCATTCCACGACTATGTGATCTTCTTCAGACATTACGGTATCGTCCTTGTCCTCCACCTTCCCAGCCTCCTCCTCCTCCTCCTTCAACAACCCCAACGCGAAGGTGTACATCTTTTAGCCGTCTGTCTCTTCTTCCTCTTGTTTTTGAGGCAAACCCCGAATTATGTGATCTTCCTTAAACTGCATGACATCGTCTACGTCCCACACCATCTGTTCCTTCTCCACAGCAAGAGAGGACGATTCGTTGCCCCACTTAGCAAAAATAATAGTTGACTGGAGTTTATTGCTGTCGTCCTGAACCCGAAGAGGGGACTCGGTGCGGACGAGGTCAAGGAAGGTCGATAAGTTCATTCGGTTTTTATAAAGAGTACTTTTGGTGCTTCGCCACTTAAAAGACACCAAACATGTGTTTGTCGTGATCCCCTCCAGAGGGATGACCGTTCCAGACGGAACAGTGTACGACCCTTCCACCCGCCCGTCACCGATTTTCACCCAACCATCCTTGTTAATCTGGCAGTGCAGAAGGACTTTTCTCTTATTGTATAAACCACTCGTTCTGGGTTGATACAATTCAACCCAGAGGTGGGTTGGACGCCATTTGTTTTCGGGCAAACTGACGTTGCCGCCAAGCATTTCTATGCGATACGAGACCATTGTGGTTTTTTAAAGCAAGTTTCTGCTGTAAGTTATACTGTAGGCTGACAACACTCGATAAAAGAAACATTTGTGAAAATTTCAAAGTTAGAATGGAATTTAGACAAGACAAACATAGTGATACCTATTGTAGTGAACATGTAGCATTAGTGTTGTAGGAACATGTAGTACTAGTGTTGTAGTGAACATGTAGCACTAGTGTTGTAGGAACCTGTAGCACTAGTGTTGTAGTGCACATGTAGAACTAGTGTTGTAGTGAACTTGTAGTACTAGTGTTGTAGTGAACATGTAGCACTAGTGTTGTAGGAACTTGTAGTACTAGTGTTGTAGTGAACATGTAGCACTAGTGTTGTAGGAACCTGTAGCACTAGTGTTGTAGTGCACATGTAGAACTAGTGTTGTAGTGAACTTGTAGTACTAGTGTTGTAGTGAACATGTAGCACTAGTGTTGTAGGAACTCGTAGTACTAGTGTTGTAGTGAACATGTAGCACTAGTGTTGTAGGAACCTGTAGCACTAGTGTTGTAGAGAACATGTAGTACTAGTGTTGTAGTGAACATGTAGTACCAGTGTTGTAGTTAACATGTAGTACTAGTGTTGTAGGACCATGTAGTACTAGTGTTGTAGTGAACTTGTAGTACTAGTGTTGTAGTGAACATGTAGCACTAGTGTTGTAGGAACTTGTAGTACTAGTGTTGTAGTGAACATGTAGTACTAGTGTTGTAGGGAACTTGTAGTACTACTCTTGTAATGAATATGTAGTACTAGTGTTGTAGGAACAAGGTAGTACTAGTGTTGTAGTGAGCTTGTAGTACTACTGTTGTAGTGAACATGTAGTACTAGTGTTGTAGTGAACATGTGCTACTAGTGTTGTAGTGAACATGTAGTACTAATGTTGTAGTGAACATGTAGTATTAGTGTTGTAGTGAACATGAATTACTAGTGTTGTAGTGAACATGTAGTACCAGTGTTGTAGTGAACATGTAGTTCTAATGTTGTAGTGAACATGCATTACTAGTGTTGTAGTGGACATGTAGTTCTAGTGTTGTAGTGAACATGTAGCACTAGTGTTGTAGGAACATGTAGTACTAGTGTTGTAGTGAACTTGTAGTACTAGTGTTGTAGTGAACATGTATTACTCGTGTTGTAGTGAACATGTAGTACTAGTGTTATAATGAACATGTAGTACTAGTGTTGTAGTGAACATGTAGTACTAGTGTTGTAGTGAACATGTAGTACTAGTGTTGTAATGAACATGCCGGACTAGTGTTGTAGTGAACATGTAGTACTAGTGATGTAGTAACATGTAGTACTCGTCTTGTAGTTGAACATGTAGTACTAGTGTTGTAGTGAACATGTAGTACTAGTGTTGTAATGAGCATGCCGGACTAGTGTTGTAGTGAACATGTAGTACTAGTGATGTAGTGAACATGTAGTACTAGTGTTGTAGTGTACATGTAGTACTAGTGTTGTAATGAGCATGTAGTACTAGTGTTGTAGTGAACATGTAGTACTAGTGTTGTAGTGAACATGTAGTACTTGTGTTGTAGGAACATGTAGTACTAGTGTTGCAGTGAACATGTAGTACCAGTGTTGTAGTGAACATGTAGTACTAGTGTTGTAGTGAACATGTAATACTTGTGTTGTAGGAACATGTAGTACTAGTGTTGTAGTGAACATGTAGTACTAGTGTTGTAGGAACAAGGTAGTACTACTGTTGTAGTGAACATGTAGTACTATCGTTGTAGTGAACATGTAGTACTAGTGTTATAATGAACATGTAGTACTAATGTTGTAGTGGACATGTAGTAAAAGTGTTGTAGTGAACATTTCGTACTACTCTTGTAGTGAACATATAGTACTAGAGTTGTAGTGAACATGTAGTACTAGTGTTGTAGTGAAAATGTAGTACTAGTGTTGTAGTGAACATGTAGTACTAGTGTTATAATGAACATGTAGTAATAGTGTTGTAGTGAACATGTATTACTCGTGTTGTAGTTAACATGTAATACTAGTGTTATATTGAACATGTAGTACTAGTGTTGTAATGAACATGTAGTACTAGTGTTGTAGTGAACATGTAGTACTAGTGTTGTAGTGAACATGTAGTACTACTCTTGTAGTGAACATGTAGTACTAGTGTTGTAGTGGACATGCATCACCCTTGTCATCGCCACCTCCTGTCACCTGCAGCCCCCCACCCACCTCGCGCAGTCCGCCACTACAACAAAATTCAGCCCATCAGAGCCAGCACCGATAGATATAA
>NW_024754526.1:7500-10770 GCF_018991925.1 Homarus americanus | reverse complement strand
GAATCGTGACCTGTAGCAGTGAAGTAGGCGTTGAGTTCTTATGGAGGGTGTGAAGGAGTATTTTCTCTTGAACTGGTGTTTTTGTATATGGGTGTCTGGTATGGCGGTGATTGTGTTAAAGAGTTGTGTCCAGGTTTCCTCAATCTTCCTTGTGGGTTGGTGTTCGAGGTTGAGTGCGTATTGTTGTTCAGAGAGTGTGGTTTGGAAGGCATCCCAGTCTGCGTGTTGATACTGGTATTGAGGTGTGGGTGTTGGGAGGAGGATGGGATTGTTGGAGAGGTGAAGTGTGATGGGTATGTGGTATGAGCCTGATAGGGGGCCGGGTGTAATGTAGTGTTAGAATTGGGGGGCAAGAGTGTTAGTAATGACGATGACTGGTGTGCCTCTGCCGTGACCAGAGTAGAATGTGGGGAAGAAAGGTCTAATGTGGTGAAGATTTTTGTGTGTGACCAGTGTGTATAGTTGTTGGCCGTGGGGGTCGGTGCGGTTGAGTTGGAATGCAGTGTGATGTGCATTAAGGTCGGACATTAGTATTACAGGTAGGTGTGTGTTGTTAAAGATGGAGTTAGGTCTGCGAAGGGAAAGAGTGTGTTTGGTCTTGAGTATGTTGTGCAAATGATTATCTGTCCGTGTTGAGTGTCAATCTTGGCTGCCATGAAGTGTTTGAAGGTAAAGTCGGTGATGAATTCGTGTTTGATGAGGGATATGATGAGGATTGCTACGCCCTTGTGTAGTTCATGGGGTGACTGTCTGCCTGTGTAGCCGAAATGTTTGATTTTGGTGTTTGTGTATGTCGAGTTGAGGAGGAGAATGTCTGGGTTGTGTTCTTGTAGGAGGAGAGAGATGACGTGTCTGTTTGAATGATATGCTCTATAGTTGAATTGCATAATGTTGATCATGTTAGTGTGGGTGTGCCTAGTTTGTTATTGTTTACTTATATGTGATTATGGGGTGCAGGGAGAGTATTTATGTTGTCGGGAGACTGTGAGCGTGGTCTGTGTGTGGTGTATGTAGGTGAGGGATGGGTGATGACGTGACTGTGTGCAAGGGAGTGTGGGGAGAGAGGTGTGTGTGCGAGCGTCGTGTCGGGGTGGTTTCCTGATTTCTTTGGGGGAGTGGGGAATAGATTTTTGGGGGGTTATCGATTTTGTCGGATATTAATGTAATATTATCGTTTTTTCTCTCTCTCAGGTGTGAAGGAAGAAGAGGGAGAGGTGTTCTTCCTCTTTGATACAGGGGTCCGTGTTAGGTTTTGGGGGATGGGCTTTGCCATTTTTTGTTTAGAGTTAGAAACAAAATGTGAAGGTCAGGGGTTTTGAACTGGTTTCTCTTGGGGGTGGGAGGGGCATGATGGTTTGGGTGGCTGTGGGAGAGGTGGTGTCTGTGGTCCGGGAGATGGAGGGTGAGGTAATGGTAGTCAGGTAAGATAAGTCCGGTAGGGGCGGAGGGGGTTTGTAATGGTTTCACTGGGGTTTGGGGGGGTATGATGGACTGGGGGTTGGGGGTACTGGGGAAGGTGCAGTCGGAGATGGGGGCAGTGGGGAAGCTGAGGGCGGGTCCGGTACTGAAGGAATCAGGTATGTGTATGGTAGGAAAGCCGTTGGCCTTCAGTCTTTCAGTTGCAAGTTTTAATAAAAGCGTCCTGTTTCCGTTGCTTTAGGTGTGTGCCAAACATACGTTGTAGTGATTTAATAATAATAAATAATAATAATTAACGGTTTATTGAAAAAGTTCTGCAGCCCGAAGGCTGAAAATATACATTGGACATAAATGACTTATTACATACATTGGTGGTTTAAACAAAGCCTTCATTAGAAGTGGAACGCTTATTGAACACTGGATTAATGTAGGTGTTGAACAACCTTAAAAAAGCGTAGTGTAGTAACTCCCTCCCAGGTAGGGTGTTATGAGAGAGCCTCACGTGGTGTAGTAATTCCCTCTGGAGATGGTGTATGAGGGGCCTCATGGTGTGTCAAATTCCTCACCGATGATGGTGTTATAGGGGCCTCGTGGTGTATTTAATTCCTACAGATGGTGTTATAGAGGGGCCTCACGTGGTGTAGTAATTCCTCACAGATGGTGTTGCGGGGGCCTCACGTGGTGTAATGAATTCCCTCACAGATGGTGTTATGAGGGGCCTCACGTGAGTATGTGTTTTCCTCACAGATGGTGTTATGAGGGGCCTCACGTGGTGTAGTAATTTCCTCACAGATGGTGTTATATGAGTGAGGTGTGGTTCCAGGCCTTCCTATCGTAGACGGATTAACACATCGCTGGTTGATGGGTCTCACGGGCCGTTATCACTGGGTACCTGGGACCTCACTGTGTGAAGAAGGTTAACTTGGGTACTACTGTTACTGTTGAGTTGTTCTCACTGACTTAAGCACTGTTCACCACTGTTCACCTCTGTTTAACACTGGTTCCATTCCTTTCCTAAATGAAATAGTAACTGGCGAGAACATGTTGATATTCGGTGGGGAGAGGGTTCAGGGGGAGGGAGTTGGTATGGGCCAACACATAACAGTTGACCTGGCTGCTCCAGGAAGGCCCGCCAGTGCGTCTTAACCCTTCTGGTCAAGGATGTGAAATGGAATTTTGCATCTGTGTCGGTAGGGAGGGGGTGGGTCTGGTGGCTTTTACGTGAGTGTGGGTGGGGAATTGGGTCGTGGGTGTCGGAAGAAGTAATGGGTTGGGAGGGGGTGGTGGTGGTGTGTTGTTTTTCTTTTTTTTTCCTTTTTGTAGAGAAAGGGGGGATGAAGGAAGATTAGAGGTGGGGGAAGGAAGTTATAGTTCGGAAATTGAAGAAATTTAGGAGGAGGTAAGAGAGGGCGGGCTGACCGCCTAGCTAAGCTAATAGTGTGTTAGGGTTGTGTCATGGGTTAGTTATTGTCTGTCGGTACAGGCACTAGACATCCTATCCTGCCCCATATATGGGTGTTTTAGGGGCCTTGTTTCATATTCCGCCGACCCTACTGGCGGATGCTGGTCTAGGGAGGTTGTCTATTGCTTGGCCGTGTAGATCGGGGGTAGTAACGGACCTTTTGAGATTTGGTATCTTTTTGGGAACCATGTATGGTTGTTGTCGTTATCTGGTGGGAGTCTTTGAAGGAGTTCTTGCTCTGATCGCTCTATCTTTTGCTAGATTCTGGTGGCCAGGGTGTGCAGCTGCTGGTTGATGGGTTTCATTCTCAGGTCTCTATGTATCTCGGCTGTGGATCTGGTGAAGGGGTATCTTTCACCTGTGACGAATCTTAGGGCTTCATTTTGGAC
>NW_024754526.1:0-2500 GCF_018991925.1 Homarus americanus | reverse complement strand
ACGTGGTGATCCTGCGGTGTGAACTGCTTAACGGTAACTATTTGAATAATTTCAAGTGCGCCAACTTACCCAGGTCTCCCCTACATTACAGTACAGTAACACAACAATGAGAAATGAAATGAGAAAAGGCTGATAATCAATATAGACATAGCACCATACTCATCTGCAACAAGACAACTTAAATGAAATAAGAGATATGAAAAAAAAGTTGATAAACACTGAACAGAACATTGCACCGCCACAGCGGCGGTTT
Organism: Homarus americanus; assembly: GCF_018991925.1. Lineage (NCBI taxonomy): Eukaryota > Metazoa > Arthropoda > Malacostraca > Decapoda > Nephropidae > Homarus > Homarus americanus. Next base: position 2,247 of record NW_024754526.1, on the reverse strand, counting down.
GGCTAGTACTGTAGGTAAATTTAAAAATTTCAGTAGAAAATGCGGCAGACTAAACCTCGACATATCATCTTCAAATTTGGCATGGAGTCTTAGATATGTATAAGGAACAATGCCTGAAGAGTGCAGCTTTCAGCAAAATTTCAATGCCCCCTAATATATATATATATATATATATATATATATATATATATATATATATATATATATATATATATATATATATATATATATATATATATATATATATATATATATATATATATATATATATATATATATATATATATATATATATATATATATATATATATATATATATATATATATATATATATATATATATATATATATATATAAATACATATTATATATATATATATATATATATATATATCTACCTATATATATATATATATATATATTAGGGTGTGTCATAGGAGGAAGATCAGCTAAAACTAATGGCCCACATCACTTTTTGGTGATTTTGGTATATATAAACAGAAAATAATTTCAGTTTCAATATTTTGCAACCTTTTGCTAGGTAAATTTTAGCGTGAAATTTATCGAGAAAATCTAACATTACTACAGCTGCATTAGGGCATTACAATTAAATAGTAGACATTGCTTTCTGACTTCATTCTTTAACAACCCAACTAACAATATTTTTTCTGTTTCAGATTCTGATGCATTTATAAGTTGATAATATTTGCGATGGCTGCTTGTGTCAGGACGAGGAACCAAAAATCCAGCCATCTCAGTCACTATCTTGGGTCTGGGAGAGAGCTCCTGAAGTCGGAGTTGCCTACATTGAGAGATGCTTTGAGATACGGTGTTTTAATCAGGCAAATCAGTGAAAAGAACCAAAGAACTTACACAAACAAAGACATTACCAGTGATATGACCAAAGCTGTCTTGGCACAGTACACTCTGGCTAACGCTCAGTTCAAGCCTCCAGTCATAACAAGTCAGAAGAAGATTATTGAGAGACTGCTAGCCAGTTGGGAAAAGGCAAGAGATATCTCTCTTGGGAGAGGAAAACTTGCAGTTAAGGACAGCTTTGCAAGCAACTGGACCAGTTATTTGACATAATTACTTGCAAGTGCCCAATTGTTCTCTGTCCTGAGTTTGGATGCGATCGTGACTGTAAATCCGAGGCCCACATCTCCTGTATTTGCAAGCGCGTGAACTGAAGATTCCTGCGATCGAACCGGCATTTGTCAAAGCACAGAGAGAGAAGACTGGCAGTATAGGGGCTCTCACAGATTTCTAAAGCCAAGATATTCCGGAGTCCAAGAGACAGGAGGCTGCCACAGAGAGACAGAAGAGGAGAAGATGCTTCGAGGAAAAGAGACTTGAGAAGGCCCAGGGTGAGGTAAAAAAGGCCGATGATTGGAGCCAAGCTGATTCAGAGTTTAATGACTTCCCCATGGCTGATCCGAGTGCTGACCAGGAGAATGGTGACTTTGTCCCTAACCCAGAAAATAATGATCCCAAACCTTCCAGGCATAAGATTCGAAATAGGAAAGATATCCCGAGCATAGCTCTGGCCAGCACGCGACACCACACTGGTCTCAGAGAAACTGCAGAGATAGCAACAGCTGCCTGATTGACGGTGGTTTGATAACACCTGATGATGTCCCACCCGCATATTCCACGTTTACAAGGAGAGCTCAGGAGAAACTTGTCAGTAACCTAGAAGAGGAGTTTGATAAGGGATAAGAGAAAATGGAATCAATTGTTTGTTCTTTGATGGGAGAAGGGATGACACTAATGTGTTCATGAAAGTTGGAGATTCTGACAAGTTGTTCCCTGCCATGGTGAAGGAGGAACACTACTCCTGCTGCAGTGAACCAGGAGGGAAGTATTTGTGGCATTTCACCCCAGAGAAAGATGACATCAGGAAACCAGCTGAGATAGTGGCAGGTAACATTGTGAACTGGCTCAGAGAGAGGAACGTAGACCAGACCCTGCAGGCCATTGGAGGGGACAGCACCAACACGAACACAGGGTGGCAAGGGGGGTCATACAGTGGATAGAGCGGAAGATTGGGAGGAAGCTGGTCGGGATTCTTTGTGACCTCCACACCAACGAGTTGCCACTCCAACATCTGATCCAGGAGCTGGATGGCAAGACTCTTCAAACAACAGATGGTCTCGTCCTCTTGGCAAGATGCTGGACTCTGCCACTGAGTTAGAAATAAATCCGAGCTTTGAATAAATCACAGTTGGCCCTCCACTCGTTGAGCTT
>NW_024754525.1:152500-176084 GCF_018991925.1 Homarus americanus | reverse complement strand
ACAGACACTACCATTACCACTTCTATGATTACTACTATACCACTTCCCACTACTACTATTACCAATTCTATGACTACTACTATTACCACTTCTATGACTACTACTATTACCACTTCTATGACTACTACTATTACCACTTCTATGACTACTACTATTACCACTTCTATGACTACCAACAATACCACTATGATTACTACTTATTACTACTACTATACTAATACTATTACCACTACTATGACTACTACTATTACCAACTACAATGACTACTACTATTACCACTTCTATGACTACTTACTATTACCACTACAAGACTACTACTATTACCAATACTATGACTACTACTATTACCAACTACCAAATTACTACATTACCACTTCTATGACTACTACTATTACCACTTATGACTACTACTATTACCAACTTATGACTACTACTAATACACTTCTATGATTACTACTATTACCACTACTATGACTACTACTATTACCATCACTACTACTGCAACTACTATACTACTTTACCCACCTATGATTACTCCTATTACTACTTCTGCTGACACTAATATTACCACTTCTATGACTACTACTACTACTGCCCTATGACTAATACTACAACTACTATTACAAAATACAACTACTGCCTCCCAGGTTGATGATCTGTCTTTCTGCCTCATTTAAACACAATTGCAGGGACTCTTCTCTCCTTGACAACACAAATACATATATTGTTTCTCACTATTTTTTATTTTTATTTTCTTTATTATTATTATTACATGTTATTATTATTATTGTTATTATTCTTTTATTTTATTATAAATATTATTTACTATAAATAATTATTAGATTTTTCGCCCCAGGCCCTGATGTGGGTCAGTGACCTGTGCCGGGTGGGCTCATGCAGCTATAACTACGACTACTACCACTATTACTACTTTTACTACTACTACTACTACGAATAACCCATATACGTCTACAGTACCTACAATCAAATAACTACTTCACTAATTATATTATCGGATTGTAGTATTAATTACACCGGTTAACTTAAATCACCATAATCATCATGAACCTAACCCAACCAAACCTATCTAGCCAAACCATCTAACCAAACTAAACCAAACCTACCCTAACTAAACCCATCACCAACTAACCTAACTAAAACCAAACCAAACCATCATAATACCAAAAAACTATAAAAGGTATATCCTCCCCCCACAAAAAATACACCCACTGCCTTAAAGATACTGTGAATATTTATTTTTCTCTGAGACACCTCAAAGTCACCATACGTATAACATTACATAAGGTATTAAATAATACCCCAATTACATGTTATTTTAAAATTGGTGAAGTAAAGAATTAAGGAAGTTAATGTAAGGTTAATTAATTGCAGTATTATCCCATTACCTATGACTTAAATTAGTTAGGTTAGGTTAAATAAAATAGTCCGTGTAAAAATTAATTAAGAAAGTCAGTATACTAATTACGTATCATTTAGAAGGTATAATTATATGACCAAAGTTAATTAGAGGTTAATGTGGACAGAACAGGTGTGAGCCATACACGTCTTGAACAACAATGTAGACGATATATATAAGTGGTGACAGGGGCGTTTAAGCAGTGGTCAATGGTGAAGACAGTGGATATTTGGGACTGGCGGCTATTCGAACAGGTGGGTATTTGGACAGGTGGATATTTGGAAAAGTGGATATTTGGAAAGTGGATATTTGGAAAAGTGGATATTTGGACAGTTGGATATTCGGACAGGTGGATATTCGGATAGGTGGATATTCAGACAGGTGGATATTTGGACAGGTGGATATTTGGAAGGTGGATATTCGGACAATTGGATATTTAGACTGATGAATATTCGGACAAGTGGATCTCGGACAAGTGGATATCCATACAAGTGGATATTCGGACAAGTGGATATTCGGGCGGGTGGGTATTCGGACAGTTTGATATTCGGACAGGTGGATATTAAGAAGGGCGTACAAACAGCTCGACAAGCGGATATTCAGACAGACGGACGAACAGTGAAAGGCTGATATTCAGACAGACGGACGGACGGACAGTGAAGACGGATATTCAGACCACGAACAGTAAAGGCGGATATTCAGATCAGACACACGGACAATGGAAAGGCGGATATTCAGACAGACGGACAGTGAAAGGCGGATATTCAGACAGACAGACGGACAGTGAGCGGATATTCAGATAGACGGAAGAACAAATGAAGCAACAGGGAAATAAGCTCCACCGTCTCACTGGGGTCTGTAGAGTGACATATAAACACAAGTGGTGAAAATATGTTTTAAGATAGCGTGTGTGTGTGTGTGTGTGTGTGTGTGTGTGTGTGTGTGTGTGTGTGTGTGTGTGTGTGTGTGTGTGTGTGTGTGTGTGTGGTGTGTGTGTGTGGTGTGTGTGTGTGTGGTGTTTGTGGTGTTTTTGTGTGTGTGGTGTTTGTGTGTGTGTGTGTGTGTGTGTGTATAGTGTATACAAAACCAATTACTGATCACACCTAAATATGACTGCGAAGCTTGGAGGAGGGGTGTGTGTGTGTGTGTGTGTGTGTGGGGAGGGAGGGAGGATATCGGCAGAGATGGGGAGTGAGGAGGTTAGGAGGAGGTAGGAGGTTAGGAGGGAGGTAGGGACAGTAGAGCTCCCAAGGTTCGTGTAGCAGTGCCAGGAACAGTGAACAGTGACGTGCAAAATGGCCAATCCATGACACATGATAACTATGCAAGATCCAGTTCCCCCCGAGACCTACCCTCCCCCCTCCCCCCACCAGCACACCTGCTGGGCTAACACTCTCTTCTCCTCACCCCACCCCTCCCTACCACACACACACCACACACACCTTTAACATTCTCTCTCTATTTATATATATAAACACTATACATATTTGGTATTTTTACATTTTCATCTTAATACATTCACTTTTACACTGTCATTTTATTTTACTCTTTAAACTGTCTTTCATTTTTTAACTTTATCTTAATTTACACGGATATTTTCTCCTATATATCTTTCTATCTTTACTGTTTTTTACTTATTATTTATCCACCTTAATAATCCCTATTTATTATTATTATTACTATTATCTGTCTGTCGTCTATTTTACCACATTTACACTCAAAATTTTCACTATGTATTTTACGTAATATTCATACTATAAAAACTGTATGTTCTCTCCCTTAAATTTAAAAGTGAACACCAGAAAGATATACTGCAAATGCAACTGTAAATTATCATACAGGGTAGTGTAAATACATGTAAATTCGTTATAATTCTATTTAAACTTCTGCATCGAATGTAAATATCTGTAAATTTAATAGTGCACAGTATGTAAATGCTTATAAACTTAATACACTGTACAAATTGTAAATGCCTGTAAATTTTCCACATGATGTGTGTGTGTGTGTGTGTGTGTGTGTGTGTGTGTGTGTGTGTGTTACTGTGTTGAAAGTTTGATCTCTGAACTTACTTAGGGAAGATTTTTGGTTGTTGTCTAACTTCTTCCGTTGTAGAGCTGTGGCTGGATCAGACAGACAAACTCACTCACATATTCGATTAATTACTTTGGTGAAATGTTACATCATCATTAACTTCTACTGCTTTTTATAACGTGACCTGCGGCCTCCCCAATAGCCACACCTTAGCCGCCATTTTATTACCACAACTACTACTACTAAAACTACTACTACTTTTTTTAATGGCCTCCCCAAAAAGCCACAACTTCGCCGCCATTATATTACCTTAAAATTAAATATCCTATTACATAATTAGCTACCCTAGCTGTGTTGAATTAGTTGAGCCGCAGATCTATGCGGCATTCAGTGACTGTTGCCTCCAAAAGTCGATATCTGCGACTGTTGTCGGTTTTAGGCCCGTGCTCTCGTTCCCCTGAGGCAAAGCAAAGCAGACCTAAGCAAGAAGGACAGTCGACATCATAAACCAAACAGTAACATAACTTCGGGCTGCTGCTTCGTTCAAGATACACCTCCCGAGTCGCGTAAAAGAATCTTGCACTTGGTCCCATCCAGCAAGAGGAAATGAACACCAGAGGAGTGAAACTGCCTGATCTACGTTCTGAATTCTCTCCCCATATGCCCTAATCTTGTCGTTTCGTTCCTCCTGAGTGCAGCATCGAGCTAGGTTACGGTGACATGCAGCCATGGGATCAAGTAAAGAAAGCTCGCTGTCCCCGCGTCCAGAATCCTCGAGCACTGACGTCCCCCGGGCTTCATTGGGTGTGTTTGAAGTCTACGAAGCCCTTGCCCGTGGTGTGTGGTCGATGTCATAAGATGAGCCGCACACGCATGGGAAGGGCAAACCTTCTACTGGCCTAAAGTACCTCCATGGCATCTGTAGTGCTAAGGATGAAGCCTTTTGCTCGGTTACATGTTAACCAGTTCGAGGCGCCCACCTGCTGCGCTACTAGCTACGCTTTTCACCTTCTCTGGCACTTGCTGCAACAGTTGTTGCAGTTTATCCTTTAGGTGTGCTGCCGCTCTGTCGTAATGGACCGTCGAATCTTGTTTAATTCGTTGATATCCACCTGACTTGCTGCATTCTGTTCTATTATGGGCTCAGTTAGAGCTGCGGTGAGCTTGACAGAGTTCTGATGCTCGTATCGGCAAGCTCCACTGGATTAGTTAATCCCATTCCTCTAGTCTCGGTGGTAGTGGTGACCCTTCTGCTGGGGTTAAGTGAGGGTTTTCACTAGTGTTGGGATAAGAGCGACATTGATGGCTTCTTCCAGAGGGCGGAGGATCAATATCAGAGATGCTTGACTCATGGGTGAATGCCGCATGTGGCTCTGTTTCAGCAATATCAGACAGAGCTTGGATTTCCTTCACCCACTCATTAACCTTTCCCCGTTACGTACTCGGTCTTGAAGTCCTTCGTGCCAATTACCGCTCCTAGATGTCCCTAGCCGTTCTTTATTATTTTACCTCACTACCACCGAACCTCCACTGCCCTTTCATAGTGTTCTGGCTTCAGGAGACTTGCTGGCGTTTGGGTGGTACCCTATTTGTAGACTTCATGATGTTACCAGGTCCCGCCACTTTTGATGTCCTCCACTTTTCCTGCTCCTACTACTATAACTACTACTACTACTACTATAACTACTACTACTACTAATTTTTTTTCAAACGTGGCCTCCATCCTCCCCCTATAGCTACATTCGCCACATTTTATTACCTGAAAATTAAATATCCTAATACTACTACTACTACTACTATAACTACTACTACTGCTATTGTTATTACTTCTGCTAATAATAATAATAATATAAATATAATAATAATAATATGTATATATATGTAATAATAATAATAATAATAATAATAATAATATATATATAAAAGCAACAAAAGATGTACTTTCAATTTATATTGACCAGTGATGATCAGGACTAAGGCTGGTCACTCGACTGCTCCGTGCGTCTGTGTTGACGACAGCTAAAACAGTGTTATACACACACACACACACACACACACACACACACACACACACACACACACACACACACACACACACACACACACACACACACACACACACACACACACACACACACACACACACACACACACACACTTGTTTTGAAGCATCAGACTCCAAAGCTGAGATTCAATGCCCATATTCCTTTAGGTCAGTGTCTGTCAACTAGTGCCCTGACTGTACATCAATAACATCTATAACGTGTAAATATTTTTATATCGTTTAAAAAAATATAGAGTTGATTAATTACCGTATAATCCGTTAATGAAGTAATTACCTTTCATAAATTGGTGGTCCCATACCTGATGTATTAACCGACATTTAAATCACTTTAAATTATGTAAAATGTTTCCATATAAACAGTTAATGTATTCTCTCACAAACAGATTTTTCTCAAGTAATTTTTTACAATATAAACAGAAGTATCTAAATCTATATACATTCCCGTTAACAGAAAACAGCACGACGTATATATTTTTACATTGTATATTTATATTCATTAATACTTGTGCATATATGTTTAAAATATGCCTATGTATATCCGTCTATCTAAATATGCATCACATATATATATATATATATTCGTGATTCTATATATATATTAATTATGGATATTTGTCTTTACATATTTATTCATGTATATACGATTACTATCCATATACATCCACTCATAAATATTTCCATACATGACTACATTCAATCATTCATACTTACATACATGACTACATCCACTTATTCATACTTACACATGACTACATCCACTCATCCATACTTACATACATGACTATCCACCCACCCATACTTACATACATGACTACATCAACTCATACTTACACACATGACCATCAACTCATCCATACTTGACTACATCACTCATACTCACACACATGACTACATCCACTCATTCATACTTACACACATGACTACATCCACTCATCCATACTTACATACATAACTACATCCACTCATCCACTCATTCACACACACACACACACACACACAGACATTAACGATGGGATAAGATTGGTGAAGACGAGAATCAAATGGTAGACAAGAACAATTTCACAGTCACTGGCGAACTGTCTGTTAGGGCAGTATAAACGTCACTTCTACCCACACATAACACACCCTCTCACCACCACACTCTACCACACAACCAAAATTCGTAGAGAGGTTCAAGCAATGTTTTCCATCTCATCTACCACTATTATAGTAATTACACCATCGGTTTATACAACAACAAGTCATACTATAACTATCATAAATCCACCACCACACAACCCTAAAACGTGTACAGTATATCTTCAACCAATATAATTTCATTAACATATTACAATCATAAATCACTTATTACTCAAATACCAACAAAATCACACAGCCAAAATACGTGAAGAATTCAACCACACTACTACAGTACTATCCTCACTATAATTATATACCATTATACTCTACATCAACCAAAATTTCATACATACACACTACCAACACAGACACCACTGTATTATTACTACTACATAACCACTACCACAAAATCTCTCTCTCTCTCTCTCTCTCCTCTCTCCTCAATTTGTAAATTTGGTTCATTTAACACAACTATATACAGAAGACAGAGAGAAGGGGTGAAATAAGAGGGAGCTAGAGTATTAGAGATAACGGATGGGTGGAGAACTGGGGATTAGAGGGAGGAGGGAGAAAGAGGAGAAGGAGAGGGGCAGAGATTGAGAGAAATGGAGCGTACACGATAAAGGAAAGAATTAGGATAGAATGGAAATAAAAGGGAATTAACAGGAAGGGAGAAAGGGCAGAGAAAGGGATTTAGAAGAGGAATGAAAGAAGAGGAGGATAGCAAGAGTAGGATAAGAAGGCAGAAAGAAAGTGAAGGTGGTAGAATGAAAAGGCAGAAAAAAAGTAAGCAAAAAAGGGGGAGTTGCATAATAAAATAAGTTACCACGGATGAAAGGAGATAGAAAGAACGTAAAGAAAAGAAAACCAGAATGAAATAGACGAAACGGCAGAAAAAAAGACGAAAAGGAAAAATGAAGAAAATAAACCAATGGAAGAAAAGGCAGGAAAAGTACATTAAGACATAAGAAAAGATAGAGGAAATAATTACGAAAGAAAAGGTGAAAACGAAGACAAATATGATGGAGGAAATGCAAAAGAAAATACAGCAATGAAAGAATAAGGAGGTGAAAAGAGAAAGTAAGATATTGGAAGAAGGGGAAGAAAATAGTAAAGAAAGAAATGAAAGAAGAAGGAAAAACAGAATAGTATGTAAAAGAATAGAAAGGGTAGTTACGAAGGAAGGTAGGACATAAAATGGGAGTTACGTAGATGGAGAAGTGGAAGACAATAAATAGAAGGAGGGTGAGAGGTTTAGGGTGGTGCTAAACTGGAAGGAAGGAAGGCAGCAGAAGGAGGAAGGAGGGGAGGAGGAGGAGGGAAGGAGGAGGAGGAGGAGGAGGAGGAAGGAGGAGGAAGGAGGAGGAGGAAGGAGGAGGAGCAGGAGGAGGAGGAGAGGGAGGAGGAGGAGGAGGAGGAGGAGGAGGGAGGAGGAGGAGCAGAGAGGAGGAGGAGCAGGAAAGGAGGGAGGAGGAGCAGGAAAGGAGGAGGAGCAGCAGGAAAAGGTGGAGGAGGAGCAGGAAAAGGAGGAGGAGCAGAAAGGAGGGAGGAGGAGGAGCAGGAGGAGGAGGAAGAGGAGGTAAAGGAAGAACAGGAGGATAGAAGAGGAGGAGGAGCAGAAAGAAGGTAGACGAGGGGAGGAATAATTAGTGAACGAAGGAATAATATGAAGACTAACACTACAGCTTAGTTGACCTGATGGTTAAACACCTGGGAGGTGAGGAGTTTGGGTCGGTCGGGTTAGAGTAGGTTGGAGTTAGGATTAGAGTAGGTTAGGTTAGAAGTAGGTGGTTAGGTTGGGTTAGGTTAGAGTAGGTCAGGTCTGGTTAGGTTAGGTTAGAGTAGGTCAGGTCTGGTTAGGTTAGGTTAGAGTAGGTCTGGTTAGGTTAGGTTAGAGTAGGTCAGGTCCAAGTTGGGATTGGGTTAGAGTAGGTCCAGGTCTGGTTAGGTTAGGTTAGAGTAGGTCAGGTCGGTTAGGTTGGGTTAGAGTAGGTCAGGTCTGGTTAGGTTAGGTTAGAGTAGGTCAGGTCTGGTTGGGTTGGTTAGAGTAGGTCAGGTCTGGTTAGGTTGGGTTAGAGTAGGTCAGGTCTGGTTAGGTTAGGTTAGAGTAGGTCAGGTCTGGTTAGGTTAGGTTAGAGTAGGTCAGGTCTGGTTAGGTTAGGTTAGGAAGTAGGTCAGGTTGGTTGGGTGGTTAGGCAGGGTGGTCAGTTGGGTTAGGTTAGAGTAGGTCAGGTCTGGTTAGGTTAGGTTAAGTAGGTCAGGTCTGGTTAGGTTAGGTTAGGTAGGTCAGGTCTGGTTAGGTTGGGTTAGAGTAGGTCAGGTCTGGTTAGGTTGGGTTAGGTTAGAGTAGGTCAGGTCTGGTTAGGTTGGGTTAGAGTAGGTCAGGTCTGGTTAGTTGGGTTAGGTAGGTCAGGTCTGGTTGGTTAGGTTAAGTGGTCAGGTCTGGTTAGGTTGGGTTAGAGTAGGTCAGGTCTGGTTAGGTTAGGTTAAGAGTAGGTCAGGTCTGGTTAGGTTAGGTTAGAGTAGGTCAGGTCTGGTTAGGTTAGGTTAGAGTAGGTCAGGTCTGGTTAGGTTAGGTTAGAGTAGGTCAGGTCTGGTTAGGTTAGGTTAGGTCAGGACAGGTAAGGTAAAGTTAGGGTAGGTCAAGTCAGGTCATTTTAGGTAAAATTGGGTAAAGTTAGGGTGAGTCAGGTTAGGTCAGGTTAGATAAGGTTAGAGTAGGTCAGGTTAGGTTAGGTTAAGTTAGCGCTAGGTTAGCGTTAAGGTGATTAACCTGAAGATGAAATAAACTGGTGGGTGAGGGACTAATCTTCCGATAGAAGAAGAGTAGGAGGAGGAAGAGGAGAAAGATTAAAAAAAGAAGAAAAAAACAGTACATATCAAAGAGTGTTACAGACAGAGACACCGTAAAAATCAGTGCATATAAAGCAGCCACAGACACACAGAAACAGACAAACAGACAGACAGACACCGTAAAAAAGCAGTACATATATAAGAGAATCACAAACAGACAGACAGACAGACACAGTAAGCCCAAGACCATCTCATTCGGTCCACCAAGCCAACTCGCGTCAGTAGTGGGAAATTTCTTGACGTGGCTCCTTACGTAAACATGAAAGGCTTTACCCTGTGTGTGTGGACCAAGTGTCTGGTTATCTGGCCAGATCTTCCTCATACGTAAACCCAGAAACAGGCCAGATCTTGTCCCTTATACCTAGAGCTGGAGACTCACCCGACGCCGCCAGCAGAGAGGAGGAGGGAGGTGTGGAGAAAGGAGGGGGAGAGGTGTGGGGGTGTGGAGAAAGGAGGGGGGGGGAGGTGGAAGAAGAGGTGTGGGAGGTGGTGTTTTGGTGGTTGTAGGTGGTGGGTGGTGGGAGTGGAGGGGAGGGAAGAGGGAGGGAGGTGAGGAAGGGGTAGGTGGAAGAGAAAGGTGGTGTGGAAGGGGTAGGAGGAGGAGGAGGAGGAGGAAGGAGGTGTGGAAGGGGTAGGAGGAGGACGTGAGAGGGGGTGTGGATGGGTAGAAAGAGGAGGAAGCAGGGTAGTGTGGATGGGGGTTAGAAGAATGGGGAAGAAGGAAGGAAGGTGGTGAACATAGAGAAGGGAGGGAGGGGGGTATGGAAGGGAGATAAGGAGTAAGGAGGATGGAGTGGAAGAGGAGAAAAGGGGAGGAGGATGTAGAGGAGGAGGAAAAGAAGGAAATAGAGGAAAATGGTGTAGAAGACGATGGTAAAGGAAGAGGAGGGAAAAGGGGAATAGTAGGAGTAGAAGAAATAAGGAGGAGGAGGGAGAGGGAAGGAAGAAGAAGAAAAGGAAGAGAAGGGAGAGGAAGAATGAACAGGGACAACAGGAAGGCGAAAAGGAGGAGGAAAAAAGGAAGGAGGAAGAAGAAAAGGATGATAAGGAGGAAGAAAAGGAGGAGGAGGAGGAGGAGGAGGAGGAACAAGGAAAGGAAGAAGAAATAATGAGGGAGAAAAACAGAGGGAGAAGGAAGAAAAAGGAGGAACAAGGGGAGGACGAAGAAGAAGAAGAAGAGGAGAAGGAACAAGGGAAGGAGGAAGAAGAAAAGAAGGAGGAGGAGGAGGGTTATTCCACGACTCCCAAAAGCTTGAAGGGGATTTCAAGGCAGATTGTTGGTACATTTCCATGTATATGTTGGTACATAAATTCCCACCGTCGCTGCCTACCCGGGACCCTCCTCTCCCCTGCTGCTACTGTGTGTGTGTGTGTGTGTGTGTTAGTCGCCGTCAGTGAGTTAGTCAGTTAGTGAGAGAGAGAGAGAGAGAGAGAGAGAGAGAGAGAGAGAGAGGTAGGTAGGTAAGGTAGGTAGGTAGGCAGGTAGGCAGGCAGGCAGGTAGGTAAGGAGGTATGTAGGTAAGGTAAGGTATGTAGGTAGGCATAGTAGGTAGGTAGGCAGGTAGTAGGTAGGTAGGCAGGTAGGAGGTAGTGTAGGTAGGTAGGTAGGTAGGTAGGTAGGTAGGTAGGTAGGTAGGTAGGTAGGTAGGTAGGTAGGTAGGTAGGTAGGCAGGTAGGCAGGTAGGCAGGTAGGCAGGCAGGTAGGTAGGTGTGTAGGCAGGTAGGTAGGCAGGCAGGTAGGTAGGTAAGGTAGGTAGGTAGGCAGGTAAGGTAGGGAGTGTAGGTAGGTAGGCAGGCAGGCAGGCAGGCAGGTAGGTAGGTAGGTAGGTAGGTAGGTAAGGTAGGGAGGGAGGGAGGGAGGGTAACGTGTCGCAATGCACCATAGTATTTCATCACTTGTATTAGAGAGCCTCAACATCTACTAACACCCGCTAAGACTTCCTCATTCACTATAACAAATCAAGCTCAACTTTTCTCGCGGTAAAATTCAACATTCTGTGATGAGCATTTACGAGTTATTCCACCATAATATATGTGATGGGCTTTTATGACATATCCCTCTAGTGATGTGTATGATCAGTAGCGACAAAAACATAACAACAAACGAAAAAAAAACAAAAAAACAAGGCAAAGTTATCTGTATTTATTTTTCCTTCTGGTTGTGTATTAGTGTGTGTGTGTGTGTGTGTGTGTGTGTGTGTGTGTGTGTGTGTGTTTTTCATGTCATCCTAGTCATTGTTTTCGTGATGGAATGGTCGTATATATGTGGTGGATTGCTCAATAGCCGACGGGTGATATGAATGTCAAAAGTACATGAAAAAATCTATATCAAAACAAGAAAAAATCTAAACAAGAAAAAAAAATAAAATAAAAAAATATAAAATTCAAAATAGGAATAAATCGAAATCAAAACAAGAAAAACCCGAACAAAAGATTAACAAAAAACAAAAGTGGTGATCCAAGAACATAAACAAAATTATACAAAAGTCAAGACAATGATAAAACAGGAGAGAATAAACCTAAAACAGTTCTCATAATCCAATGGCAACAACCGGTCTCAAAAGATGTTGTCATGACGGCTGTATTTCTCCAAGACGTGACAGTTAGTCGACACACGTGACAGGTTGGCATGTTTGAAGGGAGGGAAAGTGACATGTCAGATGGGAGGGAAGGGTGACATGTCTGATGGGAGGGAAGGTAATATGTCTGATGGGGGTGGAAGGTAACATGTCTTAACTTGTAATTTATTCCTTCATTATATAAGACACAAGTAATCACAAGAGTCATTTAAAAACAATCACAGAGTCGAGAGGAAAAATAAATAATCACAATAATTAACGTCAACATATGAATGGCAACACTGAGATTACATACGATTCGACAGATAAACACTAAAAAAAATTCCCAATCAGAATCTTCACTGAATACTTAGTTCCCCGCGCCCCTACACATACAAAGTAAACTGAAATTCCATCACCAAGCAAATAGGTGGAGTTGGGAAGGGGAAGGAGGAGGGGGGGGAAGGAGGAGGGGGGAAGGAGGGAAAAGGGGAAGGAGGAAAAGCAAAAGGAGGGGAAAGGGGAAGGAGGGGGAAAGGGGAAGAAGGAGGGAAGGCAAAGGGAGGAGGGGAAAGGGGGAAGGAGGAGGGGAGGGGAAAGGATAGGGGGGATTAAAAACTTGGATATCAAACAACACACACACACGTATATACACGCCGGATTATGCATTGTTGCCAGATCAAACAGTGGAGTCTTGGGAATACGACACAGTTACCATGGCCAAGAGGTGCTATAAACAAGACCGTAATATAGTGATAAACGTTATTTCTGGGCTCTATCTCGGCTGCCTCGCGCATCTATCAAAACAAGGTGGTGGTTGGTGGTGGTGGTGGTTGGTGGTTGGTGGTGGTATTGGTTGGTGGTGAGTGGTGGTTGGTGGTGGTGGTGGTAGTAGTGTATTGGTGGTGGTGGCTGGTGGTTGCGGTGACGTGACGAATCTACTTATGTCTGACGACGAAAATACAAACAAAAACAACAACAGCAACAATAACATATCAACAACAACAAAAGACTTCACTAACCACAACAACAATTACAAATAAGTAACAACAAAAACAACAATAAAACTATACAACGACGAATACAACAACAGCAAACAATGAAAACAACAAGAAGCATTATATTATGTCAAATTTTTCACGTAAAATAATGTATCAGGTCAAGATGGTTTCTGTCGTGTAAAGTTGTATGGGGTGGTGGGGTGGGGTGGGTGGGGGTGGGGTGGGGTGGTGGGTGGGGTGAGGTAAGGTAAGGTGAGGAGGTGAGGTGGAGGTAAATTAAAATCAGAATTGAGAAAAAATTAAACATGCTGTTATTCTAAACCTGAGAATTATAGAACAATTAAGGTAAATAATTAAATCTCATTAGGTTCCTTTATTACTAATTTATCGTTATTCAGTACTTTATTATATCTCTTCTTGTTTTTGTAGTTATATAATTAGTGAGGATATGTGACTTTGTATTTAATTGTGACCCTGTGTGTGTGTGTGTGTGTGTGTGTACATCAAGAGGCACCAGGTGTTTAGAAAAGTAATTTTTATGCTAACGTTAAATAAAATTACATTAACCATACAAAAAATAAGTTGCTGTATTTGTTGTTGTTATTTATTTCCAACCCGACCCGACTCAACGAACTGACTCAACGAACCGACTCACCGAACCGACTCAACGAACCGACTCACCGAACCGACTCACGAACCGACTCACCGAACCGACTCACCACGCTAATCCGACCGAACTTGATCTTTGTCCTCACTCACGATCACCAACCCATCTAACTGATAACCCACGAGGCCAAAGGGTATAAGGGGTAGGGGCGGTGGGTGAGGTAACGGGGGTGAGGGAGGGGGGTGAGGGTGGGGGGTGAGGGTGGGGGTGGGGGAGTGAGGGGTGGAGAATACAACACCAGTACTACAGTCAGACCTTTTGCTACAAGACCTCTGACCAGCACCTACAGTAAAGGCTTAGAGGTGTTAACAGGTGGCCTGCCTCTAACTTCGACCTATCTCCATAAAGTGGACAGTCAGCCCTCTCTTTAATTTCCTCGCTTTACTCTTATTTTTCTTTCGTCTCTTGTGCATCTCTTCTACACTAACCATCTCCTGTTCACTAACCAATCTCTTCTACACTAACCATCTCTCCTGTTCACTAACCATCTCTCCTGTTCACTAACCAACTCTCTTGTTCACTAACCATCTCTCCTGTTCACTAACCAACTCTCTTTTCACAACCATCTCCTGTTCACTAACCAACTTTCTTGTTCACTAACCAACTCTCTGTTCACTAACCATCTCTCTTGTTCACTAACCAACTCTCTTGTTCACTAACCATCTCCTGTTCACTAACCAACTTTCTTGTTCACTAACCAACTCTCTTGTTCACTAACCATCTCTTGTTCACTAACCAACTCTCTTCTACACTAACCATCTCTCCTGTTCACTAACCATCTCTCCTGTTCACTAACCAACTCTCATGTTCACTAACCAACTTCTTGTTCACTAACCAACTCTCTTGTTCACTAACCATCTCTCGTTCACTAACCAACTCTCTTGTTCACTAACCATCTCTGTTCACTAACCATCTCTTGTTCACTAACCATCCTTTGTAAACCATCTCTTGTTCACTAACCATCTCTCCTGTTCACTAACCATCTCTCCTGTTCACTAACCAACCTCATGTTCACTAACCAACTTTCTTGTTCACTAACCAACTCTTGTTCACTAACCATCTCTCTTGTTCACTAACCATCTCTCTGTTCACTAACCAACTCTTCTACACTAACCATCTCCTGTTCACTAACCATCTCCTGTTCACTAACCAACCTCATGTTCACTAACCAACTTTCTTGTTCACTAACCAACTCTCTGTTCACTAACCATCTCTTGTTCACTAACCAACTCTCTTGTTCACTAACCATCTCTTGTTCACTAACCATCTCTCTTGTTCACTAACCATCTCTTGTTCACCAACCATCTCCTGTTCATTAACCAACTCTTGTTCACTAACCATCTCTTGTTCACTAACCATCTCTCTTGTCCACTAACCATCTCTGTCACCAAATCTCTCCTGTTCATTAACCAACCTCTTGTTCACTAACCATCTCTTGTTCACCAACCATCTCTCTGTTCACTAACCAACTCTCTTGTTCACCAACCAACTCTCTTGTTCACTAACCATCTCTCTTGTTCACTAACCATCTTCTTGTTCACTAACCATCTCTCTTGTTCACTAACCATCTCTCTTGTCTCAACCAACTCTCTTGTTCACTAACCATCTCTTGTTCACTAACCATCTCTCATGTTCACTAACCAACTCTTGTTCACTAACCAACTCTCTTGTTCACTAACCATCTCTCTTGTTCACTAACCATCTCTCTTGTTGCTAACCATCTCTCTGTTCACTAACCATCTCTTGTTCACTAACCAACTCTTTGTTCACTAACCAACTCTCCTGTTCACTAACCATCTCCTGTTCACTAACCATCTCCCCTGTTCACTAAACCATCTCCTGTTCACTAACCATCTCTCCTGTTCACTAACCATCTCTCTTGTTCACTAACCATCTCTCCTGTTCACTAACCAACTATCTTGTTCACTAACCATCTCCTGTTCACTAACCATCTCTCTTGTTCACTAACCATCCTCTTGTTCACTAACCAACTATCTTGTTCACTAACCAACTCTCTTGTTCACTAACCATCTTTTGTTGTACACTTGTCTTCTGCACTATGAGTTGCAAGAAATGTGTTTATTTATTTATTACCAACGAGAGAGAGAGAGAGAGAGAGAGAGAGAGAGAGAGAGAGAGAGAGAGAGAGAGAGAGAGAGAGAGAGAGAGAGAGAGAGAGAGAGAGAGAGAGGGATGCTGACAACAGGATGATGTAGGATGCTGTAGAGATATGCACAGCCGAGATACAGTAGGTTGAACAGCAGGCACAGCAAAGCAGATAAAAGCAGGCTGCAGGGCTCTTTATGGTGCAGCAAAAATCCGAAATATTGAGGTAATGGATGGTGTAGGAGTCCCCAGGCACAGCAGGGGTACAGCACGATGCAGCAGGGTACAGAACGGTACAGCATGAATTCCCAGGGGCACAACAGGAGTATAGGGAGGCCGACGGTGCAGCACAGACAAACGATGAGTAATGGGTGTGTTTTAGGCTTGTGGTATGGTGATGTAGGGTGGTGATGGTGATGTAGGGACGGGATGGTGGTGTAGGGATGGTGATGGTGATGTAGGGGGGGATGGTGATGATGTAGGGGTGGTGATGGTGATGTAGGGGTGGTGATGTGATGTAGGGGTGGTGATGGTGATGGTGGGGTGGTGATGGGATGTAAGGGTGGTGATGGTGATGTAGGGTGGTGATGGTGATGTTGGGGTGGTGATGGTGATGTTGGGGTGGTGGTGGTGATGTAGGGGTGGTGATGGTGATGTAGGGGTGGTGATGGTGATGTAGGGGTGGTGATGGTGATGTGGGGTGGTGATGGTGATGTAGGGGTGGTGATGGTGATGTAGGGGTGGTGATGGTGATGTAGGGTGGGTGATGGGATGTAGGGGTGGTGATGGTGATGTTGGGGTGGTGATGGTGATGTTGGGGTGGTGATGGTGATGTAGGGATGGTGATGGTGATGTAGGGGGTGGTGATGGTGATGGTGGGGTGGTGAGGGATGTAGGGGTGGTGATGGTGATGTTGGGGTGGTGATGGTGATGTTGGGGTGGTGATGGTGATGTAGGGATGGTGATGTGATGTAGGGGAGGATGTGATGAGGGGTGGTGATGGTGATGGTGATGTAGGGTGGTGATGGGATGATGTAGGTGGTGATGGTGATGTAGGGTGGTGATGGTGATGTAGTGTGATGGTGATGTAGGGGATGGTATGATGTAGAGGTGGGATGGTGATGTAGGGGTGGTGATGGTGATGTAGGGGTGGTGATGGTGATGATGTAGGGGTGGTGATGGTGATGTAGGGTGGTGATGGGGATGTGGTGGTGATGGTGATGTTGGGGTGGTGGAGGTGATGTAGGGGTGGTGGTGGTGATGTAGGGGTGGTGATGGTGATGTAGGGGTGGTGATGGTGATGTAGGGTATGGAGGAAGATGGGGTGGTGATGGGATGTAGGGATGGTGATGGTGATGTAGGGATGGTGATGGTGATGTAGGGATGGTGATGGTGATGTAGGGATGGTGATGGTGATGATGTAGGGTGGTGATGGTGATAGGGTGGTGATGGTGATGTAGGGGTGGTGATGGTGATGTAGGGGTAGTGATGGTGATGTAGGTGGTGATGGTGAGAGGGGTGGTGATGTAGGATGGTGATGGTGATGTAGGGGTGGTGATGGTGATGTAGGGGTGGTGGATGGTGATGTAGGGGTGGTGATGGTGATGTAGGGTGGTGATGGTGATGTAGGGGTGGTGATGGGTGGGGGTGGTGATGGTGATGTAGGGTGGTGATGGTGATGTAGGGATGGTGATGGTGATGTAGGGGTGGTGATGGGGTTGGTGATGGTGATGTAGGGGTGGTGATGGTGATGTAGGGTGGTGATGGTGATGTAGGGGTGGTGATGGTGATGTAGGGGTGGTGATGGTGAGGAGATGGTGGTGGTGATGGTGATGAAGGAGATGGTGGTGGTGATGATGTAGGGGTGGTGGTGATGATGTAGGGGTGGTGGTGATGATGTAGGGGTGGTGATGGTGATGATGTAGGGGTGGTGATGGTGATGTAGGAGATGGTGGTGGTGATGTAGGGTGGTGATGGTGATGTAGGGGTGGTGATGGTGATGTAGGGATGGTGATGGTGATGTAGGGGTGGTGATGGTGATGTAGGGGTGGTGATGGTGATGAGGGGTGGTGATGGTGATGTAGGAGATGGTGGTGGTGATGATGTAGGGGTGGTGGTGATGTAGGGTGGTGGTGATGATGTAGGGGTGGTGATGGTGATGATGTAGGGGTGGTGATGGTGATGTAGGGATGGTGATGGTGATGTAGGGGTGGTGATGGTGATGTAGGGGTGGTGATGGTGATGTAGGAGATGGTGGTGGTGATGTAGGGGTGGTGATGTGATGATGTAAGGGGTGGTGATGGTGATGTAGGGGTGGTGGTGGTGATATAGATGTAGTGGTGGTGATGTAAGGATGGTGGTGGTGGTGGTGATATAGATATAGTGGTGGTGATGTAAGGATGGTGGTGCTGGTGGTGATATAGATGTAGTGGTGGTGACTGGAAGGTTGGCTGGGGCGTCATAAAGCCTGAAGGAAGGGCCGCTAGACCCAGGGTTGGAGCCCCGCCGGTCAGCCGCCAGCTTCGACAATAAACATAACATTGGGGTTAGACGCAAATTTATGCAAGGGCCGTCCTCATGAGCGTCCCTCGCAAGTTTTAAAAGGCCTTTTTAAAGAGCGCCGGAACCTAGCGTAGACGCCAAGAACAAAGCCATTCAGAACTTTATATGACTTCATTAGAGAGCGCACCGTGTTTTTTTCCTTTCTTTAAAGTCCCTGTGCGCCATAATAGAGGCACACGCCATTATCCTCTTGGAGTCCATGTTGGCGGTGTGTGTGTTGGGGTGAGGGGGAGAGGAGGGTGTGTTTTTATGAGGTTTGTATAGAATACTTTTGTTTTGTGTGGTTAGTGGGGGAGGATCATGAGATGGGTGTATAGGAATAAGCTGTCGTTATTGTAAACCTCCCTAAGTGTGTGTGTGTGTGTGTGTGTGTGTGTGTACGATTAAAAAGGCCATACTGAAAGGCACGCACGCACTATAAATACGCAAACACAACATTTAACACCACAACCGTCACCCTACGTACTAAAACCGCACACACACACACACACACACACACACACACACACACACACACACCAGAACAAATCATCACCTGTACATTTGTAAACATTGAAATGATAATAGGAAGATAAAAAAAACGTACTGATAAAAACCCGATCTACTTAAAATTAAAAACTAATTTCGCTTAATTAGAACAAGAGTCATTAACACGAAAAGTCTCGCTGTGAGAGAAACATTAGGGATATGTAGGTTATTATTATTAATGTGCTTCTTTAATATGCTGCAATCACTTCTTCGAAATGGCTCGTTCAATGAAAATTCTCAAGAACGGTAAAGAAATTCCATAGTCTATATTTAGTGAGGCAATAATTTTATGTGTGCGTGAGAGGGTGTTTTTGTTTTTTCATTCACTGCAACAACTACAAAGGAATCGTAATAATTTTCACTTTTATAAAACTATTTCCCAATTATACATCATTACCTATTTACGATTGGGGGTCCATATTTAAACACACTTACACTTCCCTATTGCCCTCTCCTTATTAAGTACTGATATATTGCATCAAAAGAATTACCAATTACATACTGTATACCTTTTTCTTCCGAATTCCTATGTTACTACACTGTAAATAGAACCACCACTTCCCCAGTAATAAAACCTATTATTCCCGAGTTCCTATTCAACTACACACTCCCGTCCCCATTACAAATATCTATTACTCCCGAGTTCCTATTACACCCCACCCTCCCGTCCCCATTACCATCTCCCTATTAGCAACTATTATATATTTCGTCTTGTATAACCATTATATATAATCTCAGCGTATTATGTATATTTTGTATGCAGATATATACACAGCATAAGCATACATTCATGTCATTGTTTACACGAGTATACACAAACATACTACTACTGCTGTATTTAGCATATTTATATCTCTGTATTCATTTCCCTTACAATACATAAAATGCTACAGAATAATCATGTATCTATGTAACCCTCTGGCTGGATGTCTGAATTTACATATAAACTCTTATGTATTTGGTACGAAGAATATACGGCCTTCTTCCATACATATATATACACAGTGTTGACCTCTTTTGTGTGTGAATGAATACGAGAATTACCCCTCGTGTATAAGATATAAACATCACCTTTTTTTGTGTATGCATAAACAAAACGTTGACTTCCTTGTGTATGAATAAACAAAACGTTGACTTCCTTGTGTATGAATAAACAAAACGTTGACTTCTATGTACACACGCCACCATTGGGCTCTCATAATACACGTAATATAGCTATACATTGTTCTAGAGTACTGTGGCAATGACATATTTTGCATGGTGAGAAGGTAAGGTTAGGTTATATCAGATCATATAATCTTAGGTTAGGGCATTAGGTTACGTCAGTTAGGCCAAGTTAGGTTAGATTTGGTTGGTTCACATTATGCAAGATTAGGTTACGATTGGTCAGGTGAGGACGCATTTGGTTAGGTTAGATTATATCATGTTAAGTCAGTTTAGGTCAAGTCGCATCAAGTTAGGTTAGTTTAGGTTATGTTTGGTCAGGTCAAGTCGCGATAAGATTAATTAGGGCCAAATTCTGCCAGGTTAGGTTAGTTAAAGTAACGTTATGTTAAGGTCAAATAGTGTTAAATAAGGTCAGGTCAGATCAGATCAGATCAGCTCAGATCAGATCAGATCAGGTCAGGTCAGGTCAGGCCAGGTCAGGTTGAGTTATTTACAGAAACATATCAAATATATTTTTCTGAGTAATAGAAAGAACCGATACACAGAAAAAATACATATAAGCTGAAGTTGAGATAATAAAATTATAATGAATGATAAAGAAAATGCTAAAGAATAGAAAATATAATAGAAAGGATAAAACAACATTGGAAGATAGAGAAGAAGACTAAGAAAATGAAGGAATAGAAAGGAACGTCAGAAAATATTAGGTAATAAACACGTACACTCAGCCATTACGAGCCTTCATCTAATTGTATCTGACACTCCGTTGGTCACTGTACGGCTGGGTGATGCACACACTCCCTGTACGGCTGGGTGGTGCACACACTCCCTGTACGGCTGGGTGGTGCACACACTCACTGTACGGCTGGGTGGTGCACACACTCACTGTACGGCTGGGTGGTGCACACACTCACTGTACGGCTGGGTGGTGCACACACTCACTGTACGGCTGGGTGGTGCACACACTCACTGTACGGCTGGGTGGTGCACACACTCACTGTACGGCTGGGTGGTGCACACACTCACTGTACGGCTGGGTGGTGCACACACTCACTGTACGGCTGGGTGGTGCACACACTCACTGTACGGCTGGGTGGTGCACACACTCACTGTACGGCTGGGTGGTGCACACACACACTGTACGGCTGGGTGGTGCACACACACTGTACGGCTGGGTGGTGCACACACACACTGTACGGCTGGGTGGTGCACACACACACTGTACGGCTGGGTGGTGCACACACTCACTGTACGGCTGGGTGGTGCACACACTCACTGTACGGTTGGGTGGTGCACACTCACTGTACACACTCACTGTACGGCTGGGTAGTGCACACAGTTCACTGTACGGCTGGGTGGTGCACACACTCACTGTACAGCTGGGCGTACACACACACTCACTGTACAGCTGGGTGGTGCACACACTCACACTAACACAGCTGGGTGCTGCACAAACTCACTGTACGGCACAGGTGGGTACACACACACTCACTGTACACAGCTGGGTGGTGCACACACACTCACTGTACGGCTGGGTGGTGCACAAAGCTCACTGTACGGCTGGGTGGTGCACACACTCACTGTACAGCTGGGTGGTGCACACACTCACACAACACGGCTGGGTGGTGCACACACTCACTGTACGGCTGGGTGGTGCACACACTCACTGTACGGTTGGGTGGTGCACACTCACTGTACGGCTGGTCAAGTGGCCCCAGTCATAATAGACCCCATCCCTAACATGGGCCCTTGAGTTAATGGAAATGGGTTGGGAGCTCCAGATTCCCTTGAGTATGATAATTAAACCTCTTGAGTATGATGATATAACCTCTGAGTACGATAATTAAACCCCGAAGTATGATGATATAACCCTGGGTATGATGTTATAATCCCTTAAGTATGATATAACCTCTTGAGTATGATGACATAACCTCTTGAGTATGATGATATAACCCCTGGAGTATGATGATATAACCCCTAGAGTATGATGATATAACCTCTTGAATGATGTTATAACCCTTGAGTATGTGATATAACCCCTTGAGTATGATGATATAACCCTGGAGTATGATGATATAACCCTAGAGTATGATGATATAACCTCTTGAGTGATGATATAACCCTGAGTATGATGATATAACCTCTTGAGCATGATGTTATAACTCTGAGCATGATGTTATAACCTCTGAGTATGATATATAACTTCGAGTATGATATAACCTCTTGAGTATGATGATATAATCCCTTGACCTTGACAATTTATCTTTTGATGTGTGTGTGTGTGTGTGTGTGTGTGTGTGTGTTTATTGGGTTAATGAGTTATTGAGTGAATTACTGAGGTATAAATTATTGAATTAATAATTAAGTGAATAAATTAATAAATACTGAATTATTGACGTAACTCAATAGCTCACTCATAATAACTCACTAACAATAATTACTTCAATAGTTAACTCAAATTCACTCACTAAAATAATTCACAATTTGCTCCAGAATTCATTCCATCTAATTCATTAAGGGGCGGGTGGTGATGTCATTAAGGGGTGGCTGGTGATGTCATTAAGGGGTGGCTGGTGATGTCATTAAGGGGTGGGTGGTAATGTTATTAAGGATGGAGTGGTGATGTCATTAAATGGGTGTGATATCATTAAGGGTGGGTGGTGATGTCATGAAGGGTGGCTGGTGATGTCATTAAGGGTGGCTGGTGATGTCATTAAGGGTGGCTGGTGATGTCATTAAGGGGTGGCTGGTGATGTCATTGAGGGTGGCTGGTGATGTCATTAAGGGGTGGGTGGTGATGTTATTAAGGGGTGGCTGGTGATGTCATGAAGGGGTGGCTGGTGATGTCATTAAGGGGTGGCTGGTGATGTCATTAAGGGGTGGCAGTGGTGATGTCATTAAGGGGTGGCTGGTGATGTCATCAAGGGTGGAGTGGTGATGTTATTAAGGGTGGCTGGTGATGTCATTAGGGTGGCTAGTGATGTCATTAAGGGGTGGGTGGTAATGTCATTAAAGGGTGGGTGGTGATGTCATTAAGTGGCTGGTGATGTTATGAAGGGTGGCTGGTGATGTCATGAAGGGGTGGCTGGTGATGTCATGAAGGTGGCTGGTGATGTTTAAGGGTGGATGTTGATGTCATTAAGGGTGGATGTTGATGTCATGAAGGGTGGCTGGTGATGTCATTAATGGGTGGGTGGTGATGTCATTAAGGGTGGATGTTGATGTCATTAAGGGGTGGCGGTGTTGCATTCAGGGGTGGGAGCGATGTCATTAAAGGGTGGTGGTGATGTCATTAAAGGGTGGTGGTGATGTCATTAAGGGTGGGAGGCGATGTCATTAAGGGGTGGAGTCGATGTCATTAGGTGGGTGGTGATGCCATTAAGGGTGGTGTAATGAGTCAGAATGTCGCCTCGTAAGCGAGCGGACCAGGTTCGATCCTCGAGCAGGGTGAAACTATGGGTAAGTTTCTTTACGCCATTTGCCTCTGTCTACCCAGCAATAATTGGGGAC
>NW_024754525.1:60000-150000 GCF_018991925.1 Homarus americanus | reverse complement strand
ATCTTAGTTGTGAGAGAAAAACGCTGTTGGGGGTAGAATACAACATTCCTAATTGCATCAGCTGGTTCTATGCATGCAAATCCTAACTAACACGTACCGTACGATCTTCCTGATAGGTAGTATTGATGAAATGCTGCCTGACGTATAATTAATGCTGCTATAATCATCCTAGTTTTGCTTACATTATCACCATTCATATTAGCTGTAATTTATCCATGTTAAACGTTTCTATTAGCTCCTTTTTGGGGGTATTATAGTAAAAAAAAAGAAGAAGAGTATCAAGACTTATTCAGGTTTACGTAAGACACCTCAGTATTCTTCCTCAGGGGCGAAATACAGTAATTCATATTAAGTAAATTATCATTGATTCATAGATAAACTGGTGTAACTGTAACTAAACTGGTGTAACTGTAACTAGCCTGACGTACCTGTAACTAGCCTGACGTACCTGTAACTAGCCTGACGTACCTGTAACTAGCCTGACGTACCTGTAACTAGCCTGACGTACCTGTAACTAGCCTGACGTACCTGTAACTAGCCTGGCCTACCTATAACTAAGCTAGTGGGTACCTGTAACTAACAAAACCCAAATACAAAAACACGAAGTAACCCAAAACAGACAAACATATAGACAGACAGGCAGACATTTCGACTCATACCTCATCAAGTAATTTACCTGCGTCGTTTACCTGGGACCTACGAGTCTACGTACCTGGGTAAGGCTGTTGTATTGACCTAAAGATATACTGGGTTTAATACTAGTTGCTAACCATCTCAATATATATACAGGTATATATAGCCTGTAGAACGAATATATTATGGGTAAAATATAGACAATAGTCACAATAACAAATAGAGTCCTCATAGATCTTTCTATAAATTGTATTGTAAGTCAAGTTCTCTTATTTTTCATTATTTCAGGAGAAGAAAAAAAATCACCATATGTATTCCATGTTTGAAGATTTTTTCCATTATTACGTTTTAGATTAAATTTTCTTTCCTATATCTTAGTTTACTTGGCCATGCAGAAGTACTAAATAACCATTATTTGTCTTTACTTGATGACGTGACCCTATAGAAAACGCCACCTCACCATTACTACTGCCTGCTCAGAGAATTTGCCATAAAAACATATTAAATCACCATTTCTACTTTCTGTTTCTGTGACGATCGTTAAAAAACACTAAATCACCATTCCTTGTCTTTGCTTGGTGACTCGATCCTACAAAAACGTCACCCATCACCATTTCTACTGCGTGTTTGGTGACTTTTACTGTGAGCTTCCGGCACCATCACAACTCTGACAACAACACGATCGCATGATGACACGAGAGAGAAAGGAAGGTCGTTCAGTGTTTAATGAGGGCAATAGAAACGCTTTGGTATGTGGAAGGACAATAGACGGTGGGTGTGTAAGAGAGAGGGGGTGGGTGTGTGGGTGTGGGTGGGTGGGTGGGAAGGGAGGAGAAGGTATTGATGGGTGGGAGAGGGATGGCGCTGGTGGGTGTATTGTAAAGTGAGTGGGAGGGTAAAAGACGGTGGGTGTGTCGAGGGTTGTAGGGTGAGTGGGAGGCATTGATGGTGTGGGAGAGGGATTAACCTGGTGGGTGTAAAGTAGGATGAGTGGGAGGCATTGTGTGTTGTGTCTGAGTCGCTCGGGGTAAGAACAAGATAAGCAACGAAGTGGGGTTGAAATGTGTTTATATATTACAACACGTACTTAAAAAATACTAAACAATACCTTTTCTGGGTTTTTTTTTCCTTCCCTAAATCGAAAAAAAATAACCTTGCACAAAGAAAATAGAGCAATTTAGACGCCGCCGTAACATTACCAACTCTGTATAAATCTGACATCGGTTTTCCCTCGTGGATGAAGGCTTTACAAGGTATCCTCATAACACATTTAACTTTTCCCTGGTCTAATTACTATTCACCACCTAAGGGTCGAGATGTGTTTGACCTCTCAAGCCTTTAAAAGCCTGGATGTGACCTCAGACAAATGGATGCATAATAAAAAAAAACATAGTTTATAATTAAGGGAAGTAAAACGAAAACAACATTGATGTGTAAATATTGGAACAACACTATTGACCAAAGTTAAAGAATAATGACGAAAATAATGAAAATGTCCTTCATTGTATTCAACAACAACAATAAATAATAATAATAATAATAATAATAATAATAATAATAATAATAATAATAATAATAATAATAATAATAATAATAATAATAATAATAATAATAATAATAACACCCATTTCCTCTACCTCCAAACCCTTCCCCTGTCCCCTCCACTTACTTCCCCTACTCCTCCTCTACCATCCTTATTCCCCCCTTCCCTCCTCCTTCCCCCTCCACCACCTCCCCCTGCCCCTCCACCACATCTACCTCCCTCACTTACCCTCCACCACCACCTCATTTCCCCCCTCCCTTCTCCTCCCCTACACCACCACCTCCTCCCCTACACCAACACCACCTCCTTCTTCCTTCACCACCCCCTCCTCCTCCTCTTCCACCCTCTTCTTCCTCCACCTCCTCCTCTCAATAAAGCTTCCTACCAAACTGTGAAACACATCTACCTCAACTGCCATCATACCCACCAGCAGGTACGAGAGAGAGAGAGAGAGAGAGAGAGAGAGAGAGAGAGAGAGAGAGAGAGAGAGAGAGAGAGAGTGTTTAAGGCAGGAAGCTATGTGCCTTGGACGTTTTCCCGTTGAGGAGATCAAGAAAAATAGGTGAACATATTGATGATGGTGAGCGCCAACCACTATCCCTCTGGTGTGCTAACTCTTCGTCTGCTTCTATGGTGGTGATGGTGGTCGGTGGTGATGGTGGTAGTGGTGGTTGTTATTGGTGATGATGGTGGTTGATGGTGAGTGGTGGTGTGATGGTGGTGGGTGGTGATGGTGGTGGGTGGTGGTGGTGGTTAGTGGTGATAGTTCTCTACCCATCACTCCACCACCCCATCACTCCACCACCCCCAACCTCCCACCACCCCAACACTCCACCACCCCATCCTCCACCACCCCATCCTCCACCACCCCAACCTCCCACCACCCCAACACTCCACCACCCAACCTCCATCACCCATCACTCCACCACCCCAACACTCCACCACCCAACCTCCACCACCCAACCTCCACCACCCCCAACACTCCCACCACCCCACCACCCCAACCTCCCATCACCCATCCTCCACCACCCCAACTCCACCACCTCCTCCACCACCCCAACCTCCACCACCCAACCTCCCACCACCCCCAACACTCCACCACCCCAACACTCCACCACCCCAACACTCCACCACCCCAACCTCCACCACCCCAACCTCCACCACCCAACACTCCCACCACCCCATCACTCCACCACCCCAACCTCCCACCACCCATCTCCACCACCCCACGCACCCAAGCCCCTGAAACTACCCCAACAGTGGTTCAGAGAAAGTAAACAAACTAGGAAGGCAGATGGCGTGACCTCTGACCCCTCCCGACCCCTCACCTGAGAGTGGTCGACTTTAATGTCAAACACAGAGGTCATATTGTGTTGCAACTATGTATTGTAAAGGTTCATAGATTCTTACCTACAGTACAGAATAAAAGTGGTGGGAAAAACAGCTTAGCGAAAAGAATAAATAAATAACAAACGCAAAAATAGAGAAAAAAAAAAAGTCAAAATATTCCTTTTAGTTTTACAGTCAAAAACTATTTTTCTAAAGTATTAAGTTTAATGAAATAATGTGTTAACTTATGGTAAATGATTTTTATTTTTTTTTATACGCGTACAGACCAACATGTACCGCTAATCCCTGTTACACACACACACACACACACACACACACACACACACACACACACACACACACCTTCCTATTCCACCTAACCTCCTCCCTCTCCTTGACATACTTTATACTCTCCCCCACTCCTCTCCCTCTCCTTACACACTCATACGTCTTCCCCACATCCCCTAACACACACACACACACACACCCCTCCCCTCACCCCACACCAATCCACCACACCCACTTCATACAACTCCTCCATCCCCTTAGTTCCCCACACAAAACCCACTAACCACACCACTCTTCCATTCCCACCACTTATGCTTCTTCTATTGTATCTTCCCCCTCACCCCTATATCCTGCCCCTACCTCTACCCTCTCCTCCACCCCATACATCTTCATCCCACCCCCACCCACACACATACACTCCTTATCCCAAACATATCCCCCCACCCTATAACCCAGCACAACATGTCTCCCCACCATACACCCCACCCTCTGCCAAGCCCCTTCCCCTCCCCACCACTCACACTCCGCCCCTCTCTCCTCCCTCACCCCACCCTATACCATACACCCCATCACCCCCCTCACACAGTACTGCCCCCTGGAGTTCCTCTCTAAAAGCTCCACCCAAACTTTGCTCTGTATACAAACGTCGGCCACAGTGGTATGGCAAAACTCAGAATGATAAAAACTAGAAATGAGATACAAAGAGTGAGGGGGGTGAAAATGGAGGTGGAGGTGGAGGAAAGAGGTGGAGGAGGAGGGAAGGAAGAGAGGGAGGGAAGGAAGGGAGGAGAAGGTGGGGAGGAGGGAAGGAAGAAAGAGGAGGGGGAGGGTGGGAGGAGGAGGGGAGATACACACACACACATACATAAGATAGGTTAAAAACGTACATATGAAAGGTAAAAAAAATGCATAGATGGAATAAAAAACGTACATAGAGGGGATGAAAACATACACCGGAAAGGTTATAAAACGTTCACATGGAAGGCTAAAAAAACGTACATAGGGATTGGAGAGAAAAAAACGTACACAAAAGTGGAAATGGTACACGGGAAGGTTAAATAAAAGTACACAGCGAAGGTTAAAAACGTACACAGGTTGGGTTAAAAACGTACACAGGTTGGGTTAAAAACGTACACAGGGGGTAAAAACGCACACAGAAAAGGAATAGAACGCACACAAAAATTTCCTCCCTCTTCCATCGAATCTTTCCCTCTTATCTCTATTCCCTCTCTCATATCCTCTCCCACTTCCTCTCTTTAGTCCAGCTATGCCCTCTTTATTCCATGTACCTTCCCACCTACCTTCCTTCCTTCCTTCCTTTCTTCCTCTTCCCTAATCCTTCTCACTTCTCCCCTCCCATTTCTTTCCTTGTTCCTCTCCTTAACCCCACCCCCTCTTCTCTCTCACCCTTTCCTACATCTCTTCCTCATCCCACTTTCTCTATTTCTAAATCTTTTTCCTCTTCCTTCTCTTTTTTTGACCCTTCACCTTCCTTCCTTCCTTCCTTCCCGCCAAGAACATCCTCAACCCAAACCTGTCCTCCCTAACATCTTCTCTTCACCTTGCCTCCTTCTCTAGTCCTCTCCCTCTCCCATCTCTCTCTGGCCCTTAACCCCACCCCTCTCCATCACGTCAACAACCCACCCTCCCTCCCTCCTCCCTCCTCTCCCTCTTTCCCACTTTCTTCACCTTCCCCCACAACCTTCTTTTTATCCCTCCCTTCCTCTCTACCTCCTCCTCCTCCCTCTCTCTTTTTTCCCTCTCCCTGCAAATTTCCCTCCATCTCTCTCCCAACCATCCCTCCCCTTCCCTCTCCTTCCCTCCCACCTTCGTCTACGGCCAGCTGTCACCTCCAACTACGGGGGCAGTAGATACAACGTCCCAAAGGGGTGTGATGAGCAATACGAGCTGAATTCCACTGGACACATCATTCACTACCCCAGACCCAGGCCAAGAGCCGCGGGGGAGAGGGGGTGATGATTGATGATGCTCCAGCCTAGGTGAGGGGTGAGGAGAGGTGAGAGGGGAGTGAGGAAAGAAAGGTGAGGAGGTGTGTTGGGAGGGTGTGGGTGTGTTGGGAGAGGGTGAAAGAGAGGCATGAGGTTGTTGATAGGGATAAGTAGAGGTGAGGGAGAGGAAAGGTGTGAGGGGTGAGGAGGGACGTGGGGGTGGGGGGGGTGTCAGGAAAGGTGAAGGACGGGAGAGGGGAGAAGGATAAAGAGTAAGAAGATGTGAGGAGAAATACAAAATAATAAAAAATAAAAGAAAACAACGATTGAAAAGAAAAAAAAACCTTGATTGATACTCAGGTGTGAAGATAGACAGGTAAACTTATATAAACGACTCACAAGGCACATAAACACTCATTATATCTCTAACACAAAAATATTCATTATTTATCTAATCTAAAAACAAGTAAAAATGTAATGAACAGAAAAAAATCCGCCTTGGCTTCTGTCACGAACGATACCGGGAAAATGAGGGCGCACACACACACACACACTCCCTCACACCCCTCCACTCTCCCTCACACCCCTCCACTCTCCCTCACACCCCTCCAGCACTACAAGAAACATTAATACTATTAAATGTTGTTCCCTTCACGCAACGACCCGTGTTTACTTCCCTCCTCTCTTTGCCCTCCCTCCTTCCCTCCTCTCCTTGCGCTACCTCCCTCCCTCCCTCCACTCCACTGCTTTCCCCTCCCACCACTTCTCCCTTTCCATCCTCCTACTTATAGCCTCTCTCTCTCATTTCCTTTTTTTCTTCTTTTTTATCAGCCTTCTTATCTCTTCCCATCTACCTATAAATGCCTTTCTCTCTCTCTCCTTCCTGCTTTTTTCTTCTTCCTCTCCTTCACCTTCGTTCTTCCTTCTAATCTCTCTCTCTCTCTCCCTCATCCAAGCTGCTCCTCCCTTACTTCATTCCACTCCCTACTTTCATTTTTTTCTCCCCATCTTCTCCGTTCTACCTCCTCCTACCTCTCTTTCTTCCACCTTCCTTCCCTTTTCCCCCTTCTTCCTCTCTCCTCCACCTTTTCATCCTCCTACCCTCCCCACCCTCTCCTTCTCCTTCAACCTCCTTCTACCCTCCCCCTCCTGCTTCTCCTTCCCCTCTCTCTTTCCATCTTCCTCCCCCTCCATCTCCCTCTACTTACCCCCTTCCATCCTACCTCCCCCTCCCCTCCCCCTTTGCTACATGAGCACAAAACAATTCGCCTTACGACCATTCACTAGTACAGCCAGACTAATAGACAGGCAACAATCCCACACACACACACACACACACACACACACACACACACACACACACACACACACACACACACACACACACACACACACACACACACACACACACACACACACACACACACACACACACACACACACACACACACACACACACACGGCTCCTCGTCTCTCCCGGAAATTCATCTGACTCTCATTTGCACGATATGGCTTCCGTCTTGTGTTTTTCAATACGGTTTTAATCTACTCCTCACGCAACTGCACACCGCCTGTCTGTCTGGCTGTCGGTCTGTCTGTTTGAGTGTGTAGCCAGATTGTTTTTACTTAATGTCTCGGTGTGTGTGTGTGTGTATTTTTTTTTTGGCGTATGGCGGGCTAGATGTTTCTCTGTATGTCTGTCTTTCTGTGGCAAGATGTCTCTATGTCTGTCTGTGTGTAGTTGTATGTTTGTCTAGCTACCTGTGTTTGTCTCGCCTCTGTCTAGTTCTGCTGTCTGGCTAGAGATACCTGTCTGTCTCTTTAGCAGCTTATGCCTGTCTATTTACCTCTGCCTTTCTAGCAATCTATGTCTGAATCTCCTTACCTGTCTGTTCGTTTACCTATCCTCAAAATCCATCTATAAGCCTTCCCTAATACAAGGTACAATATGTCTGTGTCTCTGTCTATCCTATAAAACTAATTATGTCTACTTTAAATTTAAAAATCCTCACTGTCAAAAATATATATTAAAATACATTGTAAAAAACAACAATAAGACTGTATTATGCAACACCAATCTTCCATTACCTACGGTTGTATTGTATGTTGATGTATTATGTCAATGGTTGTATTAATGTTGATATAATAGCCATATATGTCTGAGAGTTATGTTTACAAGTGTCTACTGTAAGTTGCCTGTTACGAAATGTCTAAGTCATTTCTCTTTAAGAAATAATTATGGATATGTATAATGATTGATGTACTTGTTGTCATATATACTTATATTCATATACATATATACGAATGACTTATTGGCCAAACATACAACACTTCTTCTCCTCATACACCCCTCTCATACACAAGCACATACTTGCCCCACACAATCATACACAAACACATAACACCCCCGTCATACACAAACACATAACACCCCCCGTCCTTTTACAAACATAACACCCCGTCATACACAAACACCCCCTTATGAACAAACACCTACACCCCACATCATACATAAGCAAGTTGTCCCCTAGATCCGACAAACACACACACACACACACACACACACACACACACACACACCCCTCCCGCACGCACACTACACATACACACACATAATTATAACATTAAAATATATGTCTCCATAAACGACACACACACATGCATACACACACACACTACCCTGTCACGACTTACCATCACACCCCCTCAGCCACACGACAACCACCCCACCCCTACCTACCATCCCCCATCCTACCCTCTCAACTTCCCTCTCCACCACCCCCTCCTCTCCACCACCCACATCCCTCTCCCCGACCCCTCCACGACAGACAGACAGACACACACACACACACACACACGCACATAATTAGGCTAATAAGGGCATATGAGAGATAATGATGAGTGACGTGAGGCATTACTCAGCAGATACAGTGTGTGGGGGTGGGGGCGGTGGGGGTGGGGGCGGTGGGGGTGGGGGCGGTGGCGGTCATTAATAATATACCAGCCGGCAAATACACTAACACATCATTCACACCGACATACCCGCTCACACACTCCTGATACTTCCTTTCCATCCTATCCCATCCCTCTTCCATCACATTGTCCCCTTTCATTCCGTTCCTCTTTCAATCCTTTGCCCCCTTCCATCCCTTTGCCCTCTTCCTTCCCTTTGCCCTCTTCCATCCCTTTGTCCTCTTCTATCCCATTACCCCTTCCTTTATGCCATCCCTTCCATCCCTTTCATTCAATCCCACCTTCCATCGACAAACCTTGTTCGCAGTCGCATTTCCCGCCTCTGCTGACGGCCGTGTAAATATTTCCACGTGATTCTAATCTTTTAAAGTGTTAGTTTTTGCATAATGGTGTATTACTGATATGTAATTTGTCTTAGTATGCCTTATTGTTGGTAAAAATAAGTATATATTAAATGCATCCTCTGAGAGCGTAAATTTACTACCAGAGTTTAACAGTTAATTCATATATAATACTCCCTACGCACTTATGTTTGAAATAATGAATGTATGTATCTTTATATAATTTAGCTAAATATCTTTCTCGTCAGAAATGGTCATCCCAACGATCACGAATAAACTCATTTAAAAATACATCATTATTTCAGGACGAGATCGGACAGGTTTGAAACCGCCAATCAGCTGAGAAAAAACGCACTATATAATATATTTCACCCACCTATATATTCCTAATAGCCTTAAAGAAATACCTATTGACACATGAACTATATCCCGCCGTCCTGAAAGCAAGTCTTAATCTAGATCACTAATATATTTCACTCAAATATATTTAAAATACCTCTCAGGATTTACCTACTGATCTAAACTAACACAAATGACCTCATCATTATAAATCACTCAATAACGTCAATGCAACCCTAAACCAATCACCTTCAGTCCTACCATCACCGCTACTTAAGTCAGAGGTCAAAGGTTAGGAGGAGTTGGACGACGATGATGAGGAAGACAGAGGTAGATTTCCTAAGTAGGTGTTGACAGGTGACCTTTTAAAATATTCTGAAGGGGTTGGTAATGACCCTCTCGATATTTCTCAAGTCTCTCGGGAGGGGAAGAGGAGGAGGAGGAGGAGGAGGAGGGAGGAGGAGGAGGAGGAGGAGGAGGAGGAGGAGGAGGAGGAGGAGGAGGAGGAGGAGGAGGAGGAGGTTGTTGTTGTTTGTCTCTAATTTTTATTCTGTCCTTTACTGTGTCTATCTTCTGTGTGTTACTGTTTCTTTGTCTATGTCTGTTTCTTTTGTCCGTTTCTGTCTGTCTGTCTCTTCCTGCTTTTCTTCTGTGCCACTATATTAATTGTCTCTGTTAGTGTCTGCACAGTCTCTCTCTCTCTCTCTCTCTCTCTCTCTCTCTCTCTCTCTCTCTCTCTCTCTCTCTCTCTCTCTCTCTCTCTCTCTCTCTCTCTCTCTCTCTCTCTCTCTCTCTCTCTCTCTGTGTATATCCCTTTCCCCATGTCTCTCCGTGTCTTTATCTCCTCTACCTTCCTATCTTCATCATCTCTATCTATCCTTCAAACATCCTTATCTATCTCCCATCTCTTCATCTCTCAACAGCGCTTCCGTCTCGATGTGTTTCTGCTTGCTACTCTCATATGCTATCTCTGTCTCTCTCTGTCTCTCTCATCCCCCGACCTTCTCTTATCTCCAGGTAAGAGAACACGAGACCCTAACATCAAGTCTCTCTCTCTCTCTCTCTCTCTCTCTCCCTCTCTCTCTCTCTCTAGTGTTGTTGAATATTTATACGTTTATAATTAAGGGAATAATTTATTGTTGTGGATTTTTGAGAAACGTTCTTTATGTCGTAGTTTAAGTGATTAAAGTACGGCTTAGTTTAACCCTTTAACGACGATGGATTAACCCCTTGACGACCTATGTATAAACTATTTGACGACGATGGTTTAACACCTCTGATGGCATGGTTTAACCCGTTGAGGACAATATTTTAACCGCTCAGGAAGCAAATGGTTAATTAAATAAATTCAGTACTGCGTGATTTAAGTGAATCGTGTACGGGGTAGTTTAATTGAATCGAATACTGTGTAGTTTAAGTGAATCAAGTACTGCGTAGTTTAACTGAATCAAGTACTGTGTAGTTAAGTGAATCAAGTATCGTGTGAATCAAGTAAGTCGCAGTTTAACTGAATCAAGTATTGCGTAGTTAAGTGAATCAAGTATTGCGTAGTTAACTGAATCAAGTATTGCGCAGTGTAAGTGAATCAAGTAAGTCGTAGTTTAAGTACATCAAGTAATGCGTAGTTATATATCTACTCTGGGGCCCATTTAACGTATGAATCTTTGACAATTACAACTTTTTGTCGTAGTTTAAATATGAACTAAGTAGAAGCGTTTTTCCGTCTCCAGAGAAGCAGAAAAATTTAACTTGTGAACCTTTAAGAATTCCTGTTATGTCGAAGTTAGAGTGAGCCAATTAAGATGCAATTTCACATCACAAGTTACAAAGAAATAAATAATTAAGTTGTTTTTTCTTCTCCAGAATCTTATGTCCTGGTGTCATAGGTCGCCATGTTTCTGCCTCGACCAATCAATACCTCGTTCTTACAGCACTACTCCTCCCCTCACGGCTCATTAAGGCCTCTGTCACACGATAAGAAACTACACTAAAGATCACCCGTTAATAAACCAACGCCAATCAAAATCTTCCTCCAGAATCACCAGGGGATGATAGGTTAATAACTGGCCCGTCATCATTCTGGTCGGGCCAATCAGAGCCCAGTGATGGAGGAGATCGATACGCTATTGGCTCAGGTGACTCCATCCCGGCGCGTGGGTGGTGGTGATTGGAGCCGATCACCAAACTCGAGATTTTAACCTCAAAATGATGGTGGAGAAAGAGTTTTCACACGTCGCTTTTATGTTGCCGTATTTTGTTCTGCTTAAACCAAGGGAACCATTTTTTTTTAGATTATTACAGTAAGAAAGAACTTGTTATGTGAGTTAAGTGTAGAGGATAATTGTGTATCAAATTCTCTTACAGCATCAGTGACCAGGGAACAATATGATGCGCGAAGGAATTATTTTTCTTCAAATTCTGTAAACTCCAGCATTTTGAGAATTATAAGATGATATTAAACATTCTAGTATATGATTTGAGGAGAATTTGATTAAAATTTGCCTTTCTGTTCGCTATTATAAACACCAGAACTTATCTCTCTCGATACAGATCGATAACATCTTGTACCTGGTAAAGTCTACGGTACTGAGGCGCCGCGTTTAACTTACTCCCGTGTTAGATAGTCTACGGTACTGAGGCGCCGCGTTTAACTTACTCCCGTGTTAGATAGTCTACGGTACTGAGGCGCCGTGTTTCACTTACTCCCCGTGTTAGAGATTCTCGAAGGGGTTGTCCGCCAAGTTTACCAGAGTTGGGGGACCTGGAAATTGATCTAACTAACTCACATAACTTACGATACACATATGTCGGCCAAGATGACGTCTAAATGTTACCGTGACTCTCCAGACCTTACCTGGATAACAGTAGGGTGATGGGAGAAAAAAAATAAACGAATCTCTGGGAATATCAGAACCAGTTGGGGGAAGGTTGTTGTACTTACCTGCATCAGTGTCACAGGTCCGTCTCCCTCAATAAGTAAAATGTCTACTGTTAATACCTGAACCTGCTGACAACACTGTATTAACCTGTGACGTGTCGGCCGCATATCATTATCTGTATTTTGAACAACATTGAAAAAAAAAATTTCTTTCTAGGTTTGAAATTTGAACAATATGATATGTTTCTGACAATTTGAATTTGAATAAAAATATACGAAAAATATTTGAATAAAGTACCGGCTACTACAAATAGTCGAGAACATCACAGTTGGTCATTTCTTGCCACACAACCAATGCGATAAAATACTCGTTACAAGAGACTTTTCCAAATCAAGCATATTTTTATGGGGGCTCCTCAAAGTCCCAAGTCTATGATGCAAACAGACCAAAAACATTACCTGAACTGAAAGACAAGATCATCAACTTCACCAATATTTCCATACTGTGTTGTTCTCAATATTTGGTGAACCCTGAAGTCATACTATCCAAATAAAACAATTAATCAACAAAACAATTGTGTCCATTAATTAATTATCTTTCTGTATTACCTCCCTTCCCCTGTGCTAAACCTCCAATTGGGGTTATTAATCTTCTTTTCCTCCCCATCATCATCATCATCATCATCATCATCATCATCATCATCATCATTTTTAAACATCCTCCAGATAAATACAATTATCAGACATATAGTATAGCAACCACCACAAGCCGCCACTACAAGTCACCACCACAAGCCGCCACTACAAGTCACCACCACAAGCCATACCACAGAGTTACCATACTACAGATCTGCAAAATATACAGATTACCACCACTACAAGTCACCACCACAAGCCGCCACCACAAGTCACCACCACAAGCCGCCACTACAAGTCACCACCACAAGCCGCCACTACAAGTCACCACCACAAGCCACCATGACAACAAGATACCAGCATTAACCCACTACAAATTTATTACCTTTGTGAAGGATTGCTACTTACTTCCTTCCTTCCTTCCTTCCTTCCACCTCCCGCCCCAAACTCTTTCTACCTAACCTACCTACCTACTTCTACAACAACCACCACTACAACCACCACTACCACCACAACAACATATTAGAACACCTTTAACTCACAAAACCACCTGCCTCTTCCAACAATATCTCCCTCTACCAGCCTCTAAATTACAACAACCACAACTACCACCAGCCACCAGTATTGCCCTCACTCCAAATTTAACAACTGGCCTGGATGGTCTCCGTTAATCTGCGTAAACTTAATAACTTTCCCTGAGTCAATGAACAATTTCTGGGGCTAATTCTGAACACTGGGAAGAGGAAGGGGGGGGGGTGAGGGGAGGTGAAGGGTAATGGGAGGTAAGGGGAAGAAGGCAAGTGAATATGAGGAAGGAAGGATGAGAGAGAGAGAGAGAGAGAGAGAGAGAGAGAGAGAGGAGGAGAGAGAGAGAGAGAGAGAGAGAGAGAGAGAGAGGCGAGTCCTCGTAACATCTAACACGGAAACTTTCAATTTACAGGGATTGGCCAACAACGGGGCTACCCTGATCCACCTAGCCCAGCCAGCACGCCTCCTCGCACGCCCACGTCAGCCAGCACGCTTCCCTGCACACCCACGACAGCCAGCACGCTTGCTTCCCTGCACGCCCACGCCACCCATCACGCCTCCCCACATGCCCACGCCAGCCAACACGCCTCCACAGCCCAGTCCTGATAGGTAGTATTACTCACACTGTTATAAATACCCACTGGATGAACCTATTTACCCTTTACTACTACTACCCTAACTACTCTCAAACCCACTAACTACTTGTCAATTTATGCAAACGACCCTCAAACGGCCTAAACTACCCTTAACCCACTCGTAAATATCCTCAAACCATTTTACCTAACCCTCAAAACACCCTAACTACTTCTCAAAGAACCCTAATTACCCAAAATCACCCTAACCACTTCTCAGGCCACGCAAACTACCCTAAAATTATACTAACTATCCACAACCAGCGTTAACTACCCACAACCAACGGTAACTATCCTCAAACTACGTCACACACACACACACACATACACCTGCAACTGACCTGGCATAACAAGCCTGCAGGAGTTAACACACTTACTACACCTGAACTTTGGGGCAAGGTAATTGTGAGAGGAAGGAGAGGAGTGAGAGGGGCGGAGGGAGGAGGAGGAAAAGGAGGGGGGGGGGGGGGAAAGGGAGAGCAAGGAGTGGGGAGGAGATGAGAGGAAGAAGGGGAGGGAGGGAAGGAGGGAGGAGGAAGTGGGGGGCAGAAAGGGCAGAGGAGGAGGAGCGGGAGGAGAGAAGAAAAAGGAGAAGTGAAAGGGCAATAGGAGAGGGGAGGAAATGAGAGGGGGGAGATGGAAATGAGAGTTGGGGACAGGGGGAGGAAGGAAAGGGGGGAAAAGTTGGGGAGGATGAGAGGGGGGATAGGGGAGGGAGAGGGAAAGGAGTGAGAAGGGGTGAGGAGGAAGAGAGGGGTATGGAGGAAAAGGGATACGAGCGAGAGGGGGCGGAGGAGCGTGGGGCAGGGAGGGGAGGTGGGTTAGGGAGGGAGTGTAGGGTGGGGAGGGGGGGGGAGGGGAAGGGAGAAAAAGGGAGAGGAATCAGAGTGAGGAAGGGAGGGCTTGGGAGGTGAAGCTGTGATATAATGGGAAGTGAGACGGAAAGGGAAGGGAGAAGTGAGATGGGGAAAGCTGGAAAAGGGAGACGAAAGGAGGAGGAAGAAGCGGAAGGGGAGGGAAAGAGAAAGTTGTTGAAGATGAGGAGATGAAGCAAGACGAGTCTGGAAGTACAGGAGGAAGAGGAGGAGGAAATGGCTTGAAGTGAAG
This sequence comes from Homarus americanus, assembly GCF_018991925.1. NCBI lineage: Eukaryota > Metazoa > Arthropoda > Malacostraca > Decapoda > Nephropidae > Homarus > Homarus americanus. The sequence continues at coordinate 134,824 of NW_024754525.1, read as the reverse complement.
GAAGGGGAGGAGAAGAGAAGGTGGGAAATACAGGAAGAAGGAGGAGGAGGAGGAGGAGGAAGAATTTGGAAGTGGAGGAGGAGGAGGAAGAATTTGGAAGTGGAGGAGGAGGAGGAAGGCCTAAGTAAAGTGGCGAGGAGGAGGGGAGGAAGATGACGTAATTACAAAAAGAAGAAGAAGAAGAACAACAACAACAACAAGAACAAGAAGAAGAGGAGGGCATCTGGTGATCATCTTAGGAGGATGATCAGATAGAAGTAGACACCCAGATGCTGGCGGCCACACCACCCAGGCAAGCGGGGTCACGAGCAGCCTAATCTACACCAGCTGCACTCAATCTTGTACAGCTGCACACTCCTCCTCCTCCTCCTCCTCCTCCTCCTCCTCCGCTTCCTCCTCCGCTTCCTCCCCCTCCTCCTCCACCTCCTCTTCTTCCTCCTCTTCTTCCTCCTCCTCTTCTTCCTCCTCCTCCTCCTTCTTCTTCTGCCTGCTTATGAGGTGGTAACTAATCCTGTACAATGTTAATAATTGTGGTGATGATGGGAAAGCTGTTAACACCATCCTGGTACTACCACCATCCTGTACTACCACTATCCTGTACTACCACTATCCTGTACCACCACCACCACCCCTGTACTACCACCACCCTGCACTACCACCATCCTGTACTACCACCAACCTGTACCACCACCAACTGTACTACCACCAATCTCTGTAATTACCACCATCCTGTAATTACCAATTCTGTACTACCACCACCGTGTACTACTACTAACCTGTACTACCACCAATTCCCTGCACTACCATCACCCTGCACTACCACCACCCTGTAGTTCACCAGCATCCTGCACTACCACACCATCCTGCACTACCACCATCCTGCACTACCACCATCCCACTACCACCATCCTGCACTCACCACCATCCTGCACTCATCAATGATCCTGCACTACCACCATCCTGCACTACCAAATTATCCTGCACCTACCACCATCCTGCACTACCACCACCCTGCACTACCAGCATCCTGCACTACCACCATCCTGCACTACCATCACCCCTGCACTACCACCCATCCTGCATTACCACCATCCTGCACTACCACCATCTCGCACTACCACCACCCTGCACTACCACCATCCTGCATTACCACCATCCTGCACTACCACCATCCTGCACTACCACCTCATCCTGTACTGCCAACATCCTGCACTACCACCATTATCCTGTACAATTCACACTCTTGTAAAGTATCACTACCATGTGCAACCACAATTTAGTTCTACCACAATCAAGTAAACACAGTACACACGTGGCCTTAAAGCGGATGTACTACCAAAGTAAACACCTACAACTATTTGCACAACCACAATCTTGCACACCCTAATGATGATTGAAGTACTATTCATATATTGTATAACCACAATCTAATACACATTGTACATTTCTTTTGATAGTGTACTAAAAGTTGTATTTAACCTTGTACAAACTAGTAACGGGGGTGAATGTTGTACTATTACTATCGTGTACTTCTCACTCAGTTGCACACACATATCATACAATAGCCACACACACACACACACACACACACACACACACTGGTACTGTATTACAAGTCATGTGTACAGTGTGAGTGTACATCTCTGACCGTGTAGCAGTACGAAGCTAATTGTCTTCCTCCCATCTCCTCTTCCCTATCCCTTTCTTCCAATTTTCTTCCCTCCATCCCATCTCATTCACCCCCTTCCCATCATTACCTCGTTATCTTATCCCCACCCTTATCATCCCCTCTCTTTATTCTCTTAGGGCCACTACCTCCATACTCCCTCCCTTCCTACAATACCTCCTCCTCTCTCTCCTATTCGTCTACTATTCATCCACCTCCCTATTCCCCCTTACTGTTTTCCTCCCTTATCCTCCGTGTTTATTCTCCCTCTCCTCCCTTCCTCTCCTTTCCTCCCTGATGCTCTGTCTCCCCCTCCTTCCTGCCTCCCTCCCCACCAATCTCTGCCGACATCCTATCCCTGTCTCAAACCCCTCCCCTCCCTTCCTGTCCCCTCCCTTCCTCCCTGATCTCTTCCTCATCCTCTCCCATGTTCCCCTCTGTTTTACTGCTTACTTTAGATAGAGTGTGTGTGTGTGTGTGTGTGTGTGTGTGTGAGAGAGAGAGAGAGAGATATTTGAGTGACTCGTCAGCTAATACTTCTCCTCATCCTCCCTCCCTTCCACCCCAGACACACACACACACACACACACACACAAATGGGGGAGGGGGAGGCAGGGGAGGGGGGAGGCAAGGGAGGGGGGAAGCAAGGGAGGGGGGAGGCAAGGGAGGGGGGAGGCAGGTTAGGGGGGAGGCAGGGGGTGGAGAAGAAGCTACCCCCCAGATAGCTTCCGTTAGCTTTTCCGTTTAGCTCTTGTTTCCTCATTTGGACAAAAGCCTCGGGGTGGACCCCCTCCCGGGACCCGTCTTACCTACACACTCTGGGCCCTCACTGCCTCCCCTCACGCAACTCTCACGCACGCAACCCACCCCACCCACCCACCTACCTCCCCATCTCCCTTACCTATCTCCTTCCCTCTATCTATACCTCTCTTCTCCTCCAGATTCTCTCTCTATTTTCCTTCTTTCCTCCCTACATCCTTCCTCTTTCTCACACATCTCTCGCTCTATACCTGGTTATTTCCCTCCCTCCTCCTCCTCTCCCCGCCTTCCTCCCTACATCATTCCTCTCCTTCCCCCCCCCTTTCCTCCTCCCGCCATTGTACCTTATGTTTCTAATAATCCCAACTGTTTTATGTTGCTTTAAATTACCCCACCTGGCGATAATCTCAGGTCAGCCTTAAGTCTGATCTTATTTTACTCCAGGTGTGATAAGGTTCAACACTGTCGGGCGATAATGAAGGGTCAGTCCTAAGCCTCCTGTTAATTAAGTCACCTGGCGATAATATTGGGTCAACCCTTAATTCATTACACGGGCGATAAATAAAGATCAACACTTTTATAATTTACTCCATTAGGCGATAAATCTAAGGCCAGCTCTTGATAATTTATATAAGTATTTTTTTTTTTTTTTTGCTTTTCCGAAAATATAAATCAAGTTGACAGACAGACAGACGGACGGACGGACAAAACAGTAGAGAAAACGACAGACTGATAAGAGAATAGAAGTTCCGAGTGTGTGTGTGTGTGTGTGTGTGTGTGTGTGTGTGTGTGTGTGATTGAGAACGTGTGTGTTAAGAGAGTAGTGAATATTTGCGTATGACTTGAGTGCACGGGTCACCGAGTCCTTGGGTTTGCATGTACATATTCCATCACGTCAACATACATACATACATACATACATTATACATACATACATACACACCTCCCATCCCCATCACACATGCCTACCTCAACCCCCCCCAAAAAAACCCCATTACACACACCTACGATACTCCCTCACCACCTTCTCTCACACTTTACGCCCTCCTTCACCCTCAAGCCCCTCCCTCACCCTCACGCCCTTCAACCAACCCACACCCTTAACGCACCTCATCACCCCCCCATACACCTTCCCTCACCCCACACACTTCCGCTCCTCCTTACCTCCTACCTCACCCAACACACACCTTCACGCCCCCTCCCTCACCCTCACGCCCCTCCTCACCTCACGCCCCCTCCCTCACCCCTCACACGTAGGCCCCACCCTAGCTCACACTCTGTATCATAATCAGTTTGAATAATTAGCGGCTTGAATTATGCGGCGTTTTTAGACTCCCGTGAGGCAGCCGGCGAGGAGGAGGAGGAGGAGGAGGAGGAGGAGGAGGAGGAGCAAGAGAGAAAAGAAAAGCATGATGGAGGTGAGAGTTTAGAAGGAGGGAGAGAGAGAATAGGAGAGAGAGAGAAGAGAAGGAGAGAAAGGAGGTAAGAGGAGAGAAAAGTAGAGAGAATGGTAGGAGGAGAGAAAGGGGAAGGAAAAGAGAAAAGGGGTAGGAGAAGAGAAAAGGGTAGGAGTTGAGAGAAGGGGTAGGTGGGAGAGAGAGAAGAAGAGATGCATGTTAGGTGGAGGTGAGAAAGAAGGAGAGAGAAAGGATGAATAAAAAGAGGAAGAATGGGGCAGGATTGAGACACATTTATCGAAGAGAAAGAGGAGGGGAGAAGAAAGAAGAAAAGAGGAATAGGAGAGGAGGGAAGCAGAATTTTTTTTAAGATACTTCACCCCCCACCCTCTTGGTGATGGGGGAGAGAGTGGGTGATGGGGTAGAGAGTGGGGTGATGGGGTAGAGAGTGGGTGATGGGGGTAGAGAGGTGATGGGGTAGAGAGTGGGTGATGGGGGTAGAGAGTGGGTGATGGGGGTAGAGAGTGATGATGGGGAAGCAAGGCGGGTGATGGGGTAGAGAGTGATGAGGGGTAGAGAGCAGATGGGGGGTAGAGAGTGGGGTGATGGGGGTACAGAGTGGGTGATGGGGGTACAGAGGGTGATGGGGTAGAAGTGGGTGATGGGGGTAAAGAGGGTGATGAGGGTAGAGAGGGGTGATGGGGTAGAGGGTGATGGGGGTAGAGAGTGGGTGATGGGGAAGGAGTGGGTGATGGGGTAGAAGGAAGGAAGAGACCTCCCTGTTAGCATTATGGTGTTGGGGAATGGGGAGCATAGAGAAGGTGATAAGGCTAGCGAGAGGGATGGGGAGGGGCTAGAGAGAGGGAGGGAGAAAGGGAGGGGGCCAAGGAGAGGGATGGGGAGGGGCTAGAGAGGGAGGGAGGAAAGGAGGGGGCTATGAGAGGGGAGGGGAGGAAAGGAGGGGGCTAAGGAGAGGGATGGGGAGGGGCAGAGAGGAGGGAGAAAGGGAGGGGCTAAGGAGAGGGAGGGGAGGAAAGGGAGGGAGCTAGGGGAGAAGGAGAGGAGGGGGAGAAGAAAAAGGAGGAGAGGATTTACGTGAGAAGATGCGATAAGGGAGGGCGGGAAGACAGAAGGCTGGTTAAGGGAAATGGGAAGAAAGGGGAAGACAAGGAGGACAAGTAGGTGGTGGAGGAGGAGGAGGAGGAAGAGAGAGTAAAAGGAGAAATGTGAAGGAGCGGAGAGGAAAGGAGAATAGATAACGAGAGAATCTGTGTGTGTGTGTGTGTGTGTGTGTGTGTGTGGTAGAGGTAGTGTGTGTGTGTGTGTGTGTGTGTGTGTGTATCAGAGGTGTGTGTGTGTGTGTGTGGGTAGAGATAGGTGTGTGTGTGTGCGTGTGTGTGTGTGTGTGTGTGTGTGTGTGTGTGTGTGTGTGTGTGTGTGTAGATGTGTACGTAGAGGTGTGTGTGTGTGTGTGTGTGAGAGATAGGTGTGTGTGTGTGTGTGTGTGTGTGGTAGAGGTATGGTATCTAGAGTGTGTGTGTGTGTGTGTGTGTGGTAGAGATAGGTGTGTGTGTGTAGAGGTGTGTGTGTGGGTAGAGGTGTGTGTATGTAGAGGTGTGTATCGTAGAGGTGTGTGTGTGTGTGTGTATCGTAGAGGTGTGTGTGTGTGTGTGTGTGTGTGTATCGTAGAGGTGTGTGTGTGTATCGTAGAGGTGTGTGTGTGGTCGTAGAGGTGTGTGTGTGTCGTAGAGGTGTGTGTGTATCAGAGGTGTGTGTGTGTGCTCGCGCTCGCCTGCTGACTAGAATGTGGTGGGAGTTGCGCCAAGTGCTATCTAATGGTGGCGGGGAACTGCTAACTACTGTAATTGGTCTGGTGTAGTTATGCAGTTCCCAAACACACACGAGCTGTGGGTTGGTGAGGGGGGGAGGGAGAGAGAGGGAGGGGAGGAGGAGGGGAGGGGAGGGAGGAGGAGGAGGGGGGGGAGGAGGAGGGGAGGAGGAGGATTGAGGAGGAGGGAGGAGTATTAGGAGGGAGGGAGGAAGGAGGAGGAGGAGGGAGAAGTGAGGAGGGAGGGAGAAGTGAGGAGGGGAAGGTGACGGAGGAGGAGGAGGAGGAAGGAGGGGAGGAGGAGGAGGAGGGAGGAATGACGGAGGAAGGAAGGAGGAGGGAGAAGGAAGGAGGAGAGAAGGAGAAGGGCGAGGTTAGAAGGGCGAGGAAGAAGGTTAGGGTAAGGAGGAAGGAGGGGTGGGGAAGGAAGGAGGGTGGGAAGGAAGGGAGGTGAGGAGAAGAGGAGGGGAGGAATGGGGAGGGAATGATTTAGGTTGGTGGTGTTTGAGGGAATGCTGTGTGGGGGGGGAGGAGGGCGCTAATTATAACAAGCAAACAAATCTAAAATAACCACCACCAACAACTGCAACAAACACCACCACTACAATACCACCAACAACTGCAACAAACACCACCACTACAACAACACCAACAACCACCACCACAACACCAACAACAACTACCACCACTACAAAAACAACAACGACTACAACCACCACTACAACAACAACAACAACTACCACCACTACAAAAACAACAACGACTACAACCACCACTACAACAACAACAACAACAACTACCACCACTACCAAAACAACAACGACTACAACCACCACCACAACAAAACAACAACCACCCTCACAGTGACCTCCAACACATCCGTCGTTTTTTTTATAAATTCCCACAAAAAATCATCCCCAAATAATCCCCACAAATCCCCCACTGATCACAAAACAAACGTCTACATGTGTATTAACTCTCAATAAATTCTAAAGGATCAAGGAATAAATTCTCACCTTCACTAATCCTGTATTTTCTGGGGGTAGAATTTCTTCGTATGTAATTGACTAAGATAATTACCGTAAGTTTATTGTGTATTAAAAATGATTTTCTTTTAATCTCAGGTAATATTATATCACGGCTCAGTTCATATTCCTTCAAGTGCTCTGTAATCTGTAATGTAGTACACCTCAAGCTGTATTCGATATCATGTTTTTTTCTTCTTCTGTTTGTAATTTGGTTTAAATTATATTTGAAACCTTGTAATTCATTTTTGTCTTAATTTCAGTAATTGAATTCAATAAGCAGTGTGACTCTACCTTTCCTCTAATACTGTAATCTTTATCAGGTGTACAAACTGCTGTAATCTTTATCAGGTGTACAAACTGCTGTAATCTTTATCAGGTGTACACACTGCTGTAATCTTTATCAGGTGGACGCTCTTGTAATTGTCCAAACCTGTAACCAGTACATACTTTGTCTTACACAGTAGTTGACTTGTAATTTTCTCGAGTGTTCCAAGAAGTAGAACTACTTTTTTTTTCCAAACTTTCATAGTCAAATTTCAAACTACCATGAATATATAGTCTTATAGGAGGTGGAGCTAAGTACTTTACAAACTTTTATTATCAAACTACAAACACACCACGTATATAAAGCCTTACACAAGATCACATTACAAACTTTTATGGTCACACAACAAACTACCATACATAAGTCTACCACGAGGTGAAATTATTTTATAAACTTTTAATCTCCAAATCCAGTTATACTTATTATAATTACTTTCATTAACATATATTCCATCAATTAATTTACATTTTCTTTCTTTTTAATTGAGATAATATTAATTCCTCTTTCCTTGACGTAAAAGAGGGAGTGAGAGATAATTAAGATAATTACAAACAGACTCATAATAACAATGATAAACAGAAAGACAGACACACATACACAAATATATACTCGAATATACTGTAATCTCTCTCTCTCTCTCTTTTGCTTGCTCCCACCACTCTCCCTCTCTCTCACCTCCTCCTCTCTCTCCCTCACCTCTCTCTCCCTCCATCACTACTACCTCCACACCTCCTCCTCCATCCCACCTTATCCGCCAGAAATTGGGAAGTAATTCTCACTGTATCTTACATGTAAAGCGAACTGTCCAAAACGGCGGTCTGTAATCTCACGTAAAATTGCACAAAGAGTAGAGAGCGTACAGGGGGAGAGGGGAGACAGGGGAGATGGAAGAGGAGGAGATGAGAAAGGGAGAGGAACGGGGAAGGAATGTGGGAGATGGGAGGAAAGATGAAACAGGGAGACAGAAGAGGAAGGGGGGGATGATGAAGTGACACGGGGAGAAAGGGACATGAAATGGAACGGGGGAACGGGGGAGGGAAGGGGAGAGATGGAACGGGGAGGAAGGGAAAGGAAGTGGAACTTGATAGGAGAGGTGGAAAGGGGGAGAAACGGGAGGGCAGATGGAATAGGAAGGTAAAGGAGATAGGAACAAAAAGGGCGTGGAAGGGGAAGAAAAATAAGATGAAAGAAGGAATGAGAGAGAGAGAGAAAGAGAGAGAGACGATAAGCGGGACAATAACAACAGTTGGTGGTAGGTTGTAAGTTGTTGTAAGTTGTGGGATTGTTGTTTTATATTGTAGTTGTAGTCGAGATAATTGTGTTGGTAGTTAGTGGTCTTCGTAGTGATGTTGCTGGGATAATTGTGGTAGGTGGAGGTAACGATGGTGGTAGTGATGTTGTGATAATTGTGGTAGGTGGGGGTAACGATGGTGGTAGAGATGTTGTTGGGATAATTGTGGTAGGTGGAGGTAACGATGGTGGTAGTGATGTTGGGATAATTGTGGTAGGTGGAGGTAACGATGGTGGTAGTGATGTTGTTGAAATTGTGGTAGGTGGAGATAACGATGGTGGTAGTGATGTTGTTGGGATAATTGTGGTAGATGGAGGTAACGATGGTGGTAGTGATGTTGCTGGGATAATTGTGGTAGGTGGAGGTAACGATGGTGGTAGTGATGTTGTTGGGATAATTGTGGTAGGTGTTATAGTTATGAAAAAACTTTGGTAGTTGCTGGTGGTGGTAGAATGAGAGAGAGAAGAGAGAGAGAGAGAGAGAGAGAGAGAGAGAGAGAGAGAGAGAGAGAGAGAGAGAGAGAGAGAGAGAGAGAGAGAGAGAGAGAGAGAGAGAGAGATTTAGCCTCCAACGTACTGGCTTACAGACCCCCCCATCACACCTCCTCCCTCGAGCATCCAGTTGGGATCTGCATGTTGAGTGTCTTCATACCTCCACACACACACACACACACACACACACACACACACACACACACACACACACACACACACACACACACACACACCCATCCAATCATATCCTCACCTTCTACCCACTCACCCCTTCTCACCTCCACTCACCTCCCCACTGTCATTCCTCATCTCACAGACCACTCTTACCCCACCTCACACCTCACCCACTCACTTCTCCCTCCTCACAGGCCCTCTCATCTCATCTCTACCTCTTTATAGGTCCTCTTATCTTCTCCCACTCATCACACCCCATTTCAATCACACCTCACTACCCTCCTCAATCCCACTCCTCACAAACCATCTCATCTTACCACTCCTCACAATCCTCTCTCACCCCATCCCCCCTCACAACCCCTATCATCATCCCACTCCTCACAACCTCTCCCAATCCTATCCCACTCCTCACAACCCCATCAATTTCATCCCACTCCTCACAACCCCTCTCAATATCATCCCACTCCTCACAACCTCTCCCAATCCCATCCCACACCTCACAAACTCTATCACCTCATCTCCCACTCCTCACAGCCCCTGTCAATCCCATCCCACTCACCCATAAACCCTCTCATCTTCCCCCACTCAACCACCTAAGTGGGTGGGTGAGGAGGCGGACCAGCTGGCAGTAAAACATAAACACAGAGATGAATCCAGTCGACGTCATGAGCTTGGACGAACGATGATTCTTTTTGTGTCGTAGGCGAGAGGGGGGGGAGGGGGAGGGGAGGGGAGGGGGAGGGGAGGGGAGGGGAGGGGAGGGGAGGGGAGGGGAGGGGAGGGGGAGGGGAGGGGAGGGAGGGAGGGGGAGGGGAGGGGAGGAGGGAAGGGGAGGGGAGGGGGAGTGGAGGAGGAGGGGGGTGGGGAGGAAGTGGCAGGGTGGTGTGGAGGAGGGGTAGAGGAAGGAAGAAGAGGAAGGGTTGTGTGTGTAGGGAGGGGTGGAAGAGGTAGGAGGAGGTGGAAGAGGTAGGAGGAGGGGGAAGAGGGAGGAGAAAGGAATTAGAGGAGAGGGGTTGGACAGTAGGGGGAGGAGAATGGGGAGAGGAAACAGGAGAGGAGGGATAAGGAAAGGGAGAATGAAGAAAGGTGGACAAGGTAACAGGAATAAGGGAAGAAGAAGATAGGAAAAAGTGGAGAAGCAATGGAGGAAGAGGAAAGAGGGAGAGATGGGAGACACGTGGGAAGGAGGAGAGTAAGCATGCATAGGAGAAGGAAGAAGAGAAGAGGTAGGAGGAGGAAGGCAGAAGAAGGCAGAAGGAGGAAGGCAGAAGGAAGATACGTGAAAGGCAGCAATATGTCCACGCGGAAATATTAACACAGATCACGAGGCTCAATGTTTACGTTTATTACGCAGAGCTGTTTTACTCTTTACGATATAATTGATAGGCAACAAAAGGTGATACGACCAGGTGTAAAGAATGGCGTTAAATATGATGAGTTGTGTGTGAAAGTCAGCGACCACTCCTCACCTCATCTCCCTCTCATCTCCCTCTCTCCTGTTTTGCTCTCTCCTGTTTTGCTCTTTTTAGAACTCGTCGATTACATCATTATTGTTGGAACGTCGGCTGAGTTTTTAAGATTTTATATAATATTTTTTCCTTTACGTTTATAATTTTTTTTTTAAAGATTTTTTTGTCTCTTGTTTATCTATATAACTAATATTAATTTATTTACCTATGGAAGTAACACAGGTATATCACGACTTATTTATGGATTACCAATAAAATAGTTTACTTTTACGACTCAATATATTTATAGCATGTGTAATGTTTTCGTCACTCAAGCATGTCAAAGTCGGGAAAGTTATACAGGTCGGGAAGGTTAGGTAGGTCAGGAAGGTTATGCAGGTCAGGAACGTTATGGGTCAGAATATGCAGGTCAGAACGTTAGGCAGGTCAGGAAGATTAGGCAGGTCAGGAAGATTAGGCAGGTCAGGAACGTTAGGCAGGTCAGAAACGTTAGGCAGGTCAGGAAAGTTAAGCAGGTCAGAAGGTTATACAGGCGAAGGTAGTCATGAAGGTATCAGAAGGTTATAGGCGGAAGGTTAGCAGGGAAGGTTAGGAGGTCAGGAACGTTAGGAGGTCAGGAACGTTAGGCAGGTCAGGAAGGTTTGCAGGTCAGAAGATAGTCAGGAAGGTTATACAGGTCAGAAGGTTATGCAGGTCAGGAAGGTTAGGCAGTCAGGAAGGTTAGCAGGTCAGGAAGGTTAGGCAGGTCAGAACGTTATGCAGGTCAGGAAAGTTACAGGGTCAGGAAGGTTATACAGGTCAGGAAGGTTAGGTCAGAAGGTTAGCAGGTCAGGAAGGTTAGGCAGGTCAGAAGGTTAGAGGTCAGGAAGGTTAGGCAGGTCAGGAAGGTTAGGCAGGTCAGGAAGGTTAGGCAGGTCAGGAAGGTTAGGCAGGTCAGGAAGATTAGGCAGGCAGGAAAGTTAAGCAGGTCAGGAAGGTTGCAGGTCAGGAAGGTTATGCAGGTCAGGAAAGTTAAGCAGGTCAGAAGGTTATGCAGGTCAGAAGGTTATACAGGTGGAAGGTTATACAGGTCAGGAAGGTTATGCAGGTCAGGAAGGTTATGCAGGTCAGGAAAGGGCAGGTCAGGAAAGTTAAGCAGGTCAGAAGGTTATGCAGGTCAGAACGTTATGCAGGTCAGAACGTTATGTAGGTCAGGAACGTTATGCAGGTCAGGAAGTTAAGCAGGTCAGAAAGCAGGTCAGGAAGGTTATGCAGGTCAGGCAGGTCACGCAGGTCCCCAACATTTGAAAATTCCACACCTCCACCTCCTCCACTTCCACCTCCACGCCCCCACCATCCGCCTCCACTACCCCCCCACTCCACCACCTCCCACCCTCCTACTCCACTACCTCCCACCCCACTCCACTACCTCCCACCATCAACTCCACTCCTCCCACCTCCTACTCCACTACCCCCACCCTCCTACTCCACTACCTCCCACCCTCCTACTCCACTACCTCCACCATCAACCTCCACTCCCTCCCACCCTCCCCACTCCAAACCCCACCCTCCTACTCCACTACCTCCCACCATCAACTCCCCTCCCACCCACCCTCCACTACCTCCCACCATCAACCTCCACCTCCCACCCACCCACTCCCTACCTCCCACCATCAACTCCACCCTCCCACCATCCTACTCCACTACCTCCCACCATCAACCCACTCCCTCCCACCTCCTACTCCACTACCTCCCACCATCAACCTCCACTCCTCCCACCCTCCTACTCCACTACCTCCCACCATCAACCTCCACCTCCCACCTCCTACTCCACTACCCCCACCCTCCTACTCCACCACCTCCCACCATCAACCTCCACCTCCCCACCTCCTACTCCACTACCTCCCACCATCAACCTCCACCCTCCCCCCCTCCTACTCCACTACCTCCCACCATCAACCTCCACTCCCTCCCACCCTCCTACTCCACTCCCCTTCACCTAGAGCTCTTACTTTCCTCAGAGATCTTATTCAATACGAAATATTATGTTCATCACGTAATATAATCTTTAATTAAAAAAAAAAATTAATAAAAAAAAAAAAAAAAAATTGCATCAAGCTATAAATGCTGCCTATGTATCTATAACTAAATATATATTAACAAAACATTAACCGAATATTAACTAAAACTACCTACAGTACTTTATTAATATAAGAATAACTAACAATTTGTAATAGGGGTTATAGGGACGGGTTTATTAAGACTGGAGCGTATATGAAAGAGGCCTATTAAAAGTGGGGCCCAATAGAACTGAAACCCATTAAGAGAGGAGGGACGGAGGGGGGGGGGGATTAGAGCTGATGCATTAACCTACTGTCACTCACCCTACAAACAGGTGAGTGACGCATTAAGCTACCGTCACTCACACACACCTTAAAAGCCCCTATCGTAAATAACACAAATATATATTATCATTTACCTGTGATGCGTCTCGGGGTCATTTTAAATATTCAACAAAGATATTTTATGTAGGACTGGTGCCGCTAGTGGTGGTGGTTTATTATTTAAGTGGTTTAATTTGGTTTATATCAGTACTTTACGACACGGCATAAATAAGTATTGTCACACAATCAACTCCATCGTTACTGTGTTGATCAAAAGTAGCTAAATTAACACCCCACCCCACCCAACACACACATACTCCTGACGCTCCGTAGCAGCCAAGGTCATCACGTTGACCTGTAGTTATTTAAGCCAGGGGACCAAGATGGGACAACTGTGCTTCCTCATCCTGATCAACGACGCTCTATCGGACACTCCTCACAGGTGGAAGTACGTGGATGACTGCACTGTGGGGGATTACAGTGGACAACACCGCACCAGACTACTCATCGCTACAAGGCACCCTAGACAGGCTACAGGCATGGACTTCGGAGAACAAGGTCACCATCAACCACACCAAAACCGTAGTCATGCACATCAATACCGCCACCACTCCAGCGCAAGCTCCAGCAGTCACAGTGGGTGCCCATCCTCTCCAGTTAGTGCAGTCTGCCAAACTCCTGGGTGTAACTATAGACAACAAACTGGACTGGAAGGCCTATGTAAATAACACAGTCAAGGCAGCCTCGTACCGTCTCTACATGCTACGACGACTTAGGTCACTTGGAACACCCACACCAGAGCTGAGGACTATCTACAACGCCTTTATTCTCCCCAAACTAACGTATGCGTCACCAGCCTGGTCGTCTTCTCTCAACTCCACCCAACAACGTCAGCTAGAGAAGGTACAGAAAAGGGCCTGCAGAATCATGTTCGGCGCAGAATACTCCGGCTACATCAACGCTCTCTCCACCCTGGAAATGCCATCCTCAGTGACCTCCACCACCAAGCACTAGCAAGGTTTGGCAGTGGACTACTGCACCATCCTCATCATCGCCACCTCCTGCCACCGGCAGTCCCCCACCCACCTCGCGCAGTCCGCCACTACAACAAAATTCAGCCCATAAGAGCCAGCACCGATAGATATAAGAATAGCACCATCCCATCTATTGTTAAAATAATAAACAACTCATGATTTATGTACAGTACAGCCCTGTAAATGTATTCAACGCATATCATTATGTCTAAATCAAATGTAAGTTTGCATATTTTCAGCCACCGGCTGCAACTCTATTAATAAACCGTTTATTATTATTATTATTATTATTATTATTATTATTATTATTATTATTATTATTATTTACACATGCACATAATATTTTATACATGTATAATCTCAGCACTAATTTATATAAACCTGTACGTTTTAATGTATGTATGTATGTATGTATGTATGTATGTCGTATATATAGACTCGTTTATATATGTATAATATTCATTTAAAATTACATAATCTGTGTTACGTGCTCACCCTAGTCTTTAGATAACGTGAATCTGTCAGTATGAATATACAAATTTGGAATAATTTATTCATATGCATAATACATATATATAACCATTCATGGCAGGACATACTGTGCACACAACTCTCAATCCATAATAAAATCTGAGGCTGCATATTCAAAGATGGAAAAACGTATACGTAAACATACATTCCAAATATCCATACTAGTTATAAAGTACGACGATGGCCAGCCCAAGGGCCACCTAGGCGCGAATTTGTTTAAGGTGTAGAAACTGTCGCCAACACAACAACCACACCCTAAGTTAACGAGCTACATGACCCAGTGTCAAGGAATAGTCCGAGAAGACCGGACAACTCACCAACTGCACTGGCTAACCATTACCCTGGAACACGATCCGCAAATACATATACATATTCACTTTTTAATCCTGCAATGAAGTATACATCGTTTATTCACTCGTTGCTGTACCATGTAAAATGTATAATCAATCACACTAATGAGTTAAATACAGGTAACACTCACTCCAATAACACTCTAGGAATTAGTGTGAGAAAATATGACACAACGGACGAAGGATTTTGACAACCCTACCGAGACAACAGGAGTGGCGTTGATCATACATACATACATACATACATACATACATACATACATACATACATACAAACATACATACATACATACATACATACATACATACATACATGGATATAAGCATACATAAACAAACAATAAATTATCATTCCATCTGAGGTGTGCATACAACAACAAACAGGCAACATACAACAAACAAACATCATACAACAAGCAACATACAATACACAACATACACAAGCAACATACAACGAACTAGCAACATACAACAAGCAACATACAATACACAACATACAATACACAACATACAACAAGGTAATAAAAAAGGTTCCCTTCACTCACGGACCCTAGACAAACACGCACAGACAAACACGCACAGACAAACACGCACAGACAAACACGCACAGACAAACACGCACACAGACAAACACGCACAGACAAACACGCACAGACAAACACGCACAGACAAACACGCACAGACAAAACACGCACAGACAAACACGCACAGACAAACACGCACAGACAAACACGCACAGACAAACACGCACAGACAAACACGCACAGACAAACACGCACAGACAAACACGCACAGACAAACACGCACAGACAAACACGCACAGACAAACCCTGCACAGACAAACACGCACAGACAAACACGCACAGACAAACACGCACAGACAAACACGCACAGACAAACACGCACAGACAAACACGCACAGACAAACACGCACAGACAAACACGCACAGACAAACACGCACAGACAAACACGCACAGACAAACACGCAGACAAACACGCACAGACAAACACGCACAGACAAACCCCGCACAGACAAAACACGCACAGACAAACACGCACAGCAAACACGCACAGACAAACCCCGCACAGACAAACACGCACAGACAAACCCCGCGCACAAACACACAGACAAACACGCACAGACAAACCCCGCGCAGACAAACACGCACAGACAAACACGCACAGACAAACACGCACAGACAAACACGCACAGACAAACACGCACAGACAAACCCCGCACAGACAAACACGCACAGACAAACACGCACAGACAAACACGCACAGACAAACACGCACAGACAAACACGCACAGACAAACACGCACAGACAAACCCCGCACAGACAAACACGCACAGACAAACCCGCACAGACAAAAACGCACAGACAAACACGCACAGACAAACCCGCGCAGACAAACACGCACAGACAAACACGCACAGACAAACACGCACAGACAAACACGCACAGACAAACACGCACAGACAAACCCCGCACAGACAAACACGCACAGACAAAACCCCACAGACAAAAACGCACAGACAAACACGCACAGACAAACCCCGCAGACAAACACGCACAGACAAACACGCACAGACAAACACGCACAGACAAACACGCACAGACAAACACGCACAGACAAACCCGCACAGACAAACACGCACAGACAAACACGCACAGACAAACACGCACAGACAAACACGCACAGACAAACACGCACAGACAAACACGCACAGACAAACACGCACAGACAAACCCTGCACAGACAAACACGCACAGACAAACACGCACAGACAAACACGCACAGACAAACACGCACAGACAAACACGCACAGACAAACACGCACAGACAAACACGCACAGACAAACACGCACAGACAAACACGCACAGACAAACACGCACAGACAAAACACGCACAGACAAACACGCACAGACAAACACGCACAGACAACACGCACAGACAAACCCCGCACAGACAAACACGCACAGACAAACACGCACAGACAAACACGCACAGACAAACCCCGCACAGACAAACACGCACAGACAAACCCCGCACAGACAAACACGCACAGACAAAACCCCGCACAGAAAAAACGCACAGACAACACGCACAGACAAACCCCGCGCAGACAAACACGCACAGACAAACCCCGCACAGACAAACCCCCACAGACAAACACGCACAGACAAACCCCGCACAGACAAACCCCAGACAGACAAACCCCGCACAGACAAACACGCACAGACAAACACGCACAGACAAACCCCAGACAGACAAACCCGCACAGACAAACACGCACAGGAGTCACTTTACAGCCGTTCACACACACCAAATTACAGACACAGTGGCTTATCTGATATATATAGGTGGACAAGCTGGCTTAGGTCAGAGGTCAGGGGTCAACTATGATGAGACGTGAGACAAAAATATCTTGGCGCTGGCTTATGGGTAGTGTATGTGTGTGGGGAGGGAGGTGTTTGTGTGTGGGGGGAGTTTGTGTGGGGGAGGGAGGTGTTTGTGTGTGGGGAGAGGGAGGTGTTTGTGTGTATGGGAGGAGGTGTTTGTGTGGGGGGAGGGAGGTGTTTGTGTGTGGGGAGGGAGGTAGGTTTGTGTGTGGGGAGGGAGGTGTTTGTGTGTGGGGAGGGAGTGTTTGTGTGTGGGGGAGGGAGGTGTTTGTGTGTGGGGGAGGGGAGGTGTTTGTGTGTGGGGGGAGGTGTTGTGTGTGGGGAGGGAAGGTGTTTGTGTGTGGGGAGGGAAGGTGTTTGTGTGTGTGGGGGAGGGAAGGTGTTTGTGTGGGGGAGGGGAGGTGTTTGTGTGTGAGGGAGGGGAGGTTTTGGTGTGGAAGAGAGGGTGTTTGTGTGTGGAAGAGAGGGTGTTTGTGTGGAAGAGAGGGTGTTTTTGTGTGTGGGAGCGAAGGGGTGTTTGTGTGTGGGGAGGATGTGGAGGGAAGGGGAAAAGGGTTGTGTGTGTGAGCGGAGGGGTGTGTGGGGAGGGAGGATGTTTGTGCAAGGAAGGGGAGAATATTTATGTGTGTGGGGGTGGGGGGATGTTATGTATGTGTGGGGGTGGGGGGGAGAATATTTATGTGTGGGGGTGGGGGGATGTTATGTGTGTGTGTGGTGATTTTTTTGTGTATGTTTGTGTGTGTGTATTAGTTTAGGAGTGTATACGTATAATTTTTTGTATGTGGATGCGCACACGCAAGCTTTACATCTATTTACATCATCATTCAAGCTTATGTATAAAGTTATTTTCCTCGTTTCTAACTAAGATTCACGACTTAGGTTTAACTACAGTTCTTTACTCCTTTCTTCATACTAACTAAGTTTCATCCCACAGCTTAACAATCATCCTTTCCTCACATTAAGCTTCATTCCACAGCTTAAAACCATCCTTTCTTTCCTCACATTAACTAAGCTTCATTCCACAGCTTAACAATCATCCTTTCCTCACATTAAGCTTAATTCCACAGCTTAAAAACCATCCTTTCCTCACATTAACTAAGCTTCATCTCACAGCTTAACCATCCTTTCCTCACATTATCTAAGCTTCATCCCACAGCTTAATAACTATCCTTTCCTCACATTAACTAAGCTTCAACTCACAGCTTAATCATCCTTTCCTCGCATAAACTAAGCTTGAACACAAAGCTTATATATTATCCTTTCCTTCCCATAAACTCTAAGCTTTCCAGTTCGATCTTAACGGTGTCCCTTTACTTCCAAGTTTCAGCTAGTTTTCCCTCGCTCATGCTAACCACCTATTAAAGCCTGCAAGCTTTAAAGTGCCGTCGATCAATCAAGCTTAACTGATCTAATCACACTGGTCAATCAAGGGTGACAGTCAATCCACTTTATACCTAAATAAATGACTTTTTCCCTGATTTCGGGGAGGTGGGAAGGAAGAGGGAGGGGTTGGGAGGGGAGAGGAAAGGAAGAGGGAGGGGTTGGAAGGAAGAGGAGGGGTTGAGGGAAGAGGGAGGGGGTTGGGAGGGAAGAGGGAGGGGTTGGGAGGAAGAGGGAGGGGTAAGAGGTGAAGGGAGAAAGAAGGAGTAGAGAGGGAGAAAGGGAAAAGAAAGGGGAGAGAAGGGAAGACAGAAGGGTAGGGAAGGAGGAGAGAAGAAGAGGAGGGAAGAGAGGTAAAGAGGGAGGGGGGGAGAAGAAGGAATTGGAGGATAGGAGGGAAGAGAGGAGCAAGAGAGGGAATGGAGAAGATGGGGAAGAAGAAGATGCGGTACTGAGAAAGGATGGAGAGAGGGAGAAGATGGGGAATAAACAAGAACAAAACAGAATTACGGATCGAACACCACACAAAACAACAAATAAACAAACAACAGACAACGACAAAAGACAATATAACAAATAACAAAAGACAATATAAAAACAAACAACAAGAACAATATAAAAAATAAAAAACAACAAACAATATAAATAAATAAACAACAAGAACAATATAACAACAACAAATAAACAAGACAATATAACAACAACAAACAAGACAATATAACAAAAAAAAATAAGAACAATATAACAACAACAACAAAAAATAATATAACAAACAACAACAAGAACAATATAACAAATAAACAAATCAACAAGACAAATATAACAAATAACAACAAATAAACAATATAACAACAACAACAAGAAACAATATAACAACAACAAATAAAAAACAACAATATAACAAACAACAAGACAATATAACAACAACAACAACAACAATATAACAACAACAACAACAAGAACAATATAACAACAACAACAAAAGACAAAAAAAACATCAACTAAGCAAAATTAGACAAACATTTTAATAATTTCCACAAAGATAAAAATTAATTCCAGCTTTAATAAACAAGTAAAGTTTTATGCTTTTGACTTAAAAAAAATTCTTCTGCATGGATTAAGTCAAATTTAACGTTATTTAGAGACACGAACGCTTCCAAAACGTCTATTGTCATTAACCTGTGTCTAAATAGCATGTTAAGGGATGACCCCCCCACCACCACCACCACCACCACCATATAAGACGCTTTACTACCGTTGCCGTGTTAAGGTAAGATATGGTGGTGGTTGTTATCAAAGGTAATTAGTGTCATCATTACTAACACGTGGAACATTACGTCGTGTTATAATAAAAGATTCATTAGTTGTTGTTGTTTACATTGGTGGTCAATTCGTGTATATGGGAGTAATTTTGTTCTGGTTTGAGTCGAGAGTATTTTCAGGGCAACTGTTTACATCTGTTAGACTGTCAGTATTATGTTTACATCTACTGTCAGTATTAACAATATCTTTTGTCTACATCTACTGTCAGTATTAACAATATCTTTTGTCTACATCTACTGTCAGTATTAACAAATTGTGTCGTCAACGTTTTGTACAAATGATAATCACTCACGCTTTGACATATCATTTGCATATAAACGAATGAGAGAGAGAGAGAGAGAGAGGAGGCTGAGGAAGTGGCACTGACAGGAGAAGGAAGGAAAGGGAAGGATAGGAAGGGTGAGAGAAGGAAAGAAGGGATAGAGACGTGGGGGTAAGAAGGGAGGGAGGGAGGAAACGGTTGTGACGTCGTAGGGAGAGCTGGTGGAGGGAGAGAGGAAGGAAGGGAAATGGGAGGGTAGAGGAAGGAAAAGAGAGGGGAGTGAATGGGAGGGGGGAGGGAAGGAGAGAAAAAGAGTAGGGGAGGGGAGGAAATGGGAGAGAGAGAGGGAGTGGAGATGAGGGAGGGAGAGAGAGAGGGAGTGGAGATGAAGGAGTGAGGGAGAGAGGGAGAGAGGGAGAGAGGGAGGGAGTAGAGGGGTCAGTAATCACCGTCACTGTCGGTCAGTTCATCCTGGCTTGATGGTAATGAAGCATTTTCATTACTCATTAATGTCAGTTCCGCCTGTGTCCTCCAAACCCCTTACCCCCCCTTACTCACCCCCTTAAATCACCCCCTAATTCACCCTAGCTCCCTCCTCTTGACTCACTGCCTAGCTCCATCCCCCTTAAATCATCCCCCCCTAACTTCATCCCCCTTAACTCATCCTCTAGCTCCATCCACTTAACTAACCCCCTTAACTCAACCCTCCTTAACTCACCCCTTAGCTGCATCCCCCTTAACTCATCCGTCACCCCATAAAACACCCTTCACTCCTAACTCAACTCCTCCTCCTCCTCTTCTTCCCTCTCTTCTCACCCTCTTCCCCTTTCAATCACCCTCTTTCCTTCCCCCTCATCTCACCCTTGTAAACCCTCTCTATCTCCACGCTAATCTTCTCTCACGTAACTTGACACAAAAAGAAAAATAACACAGTCTACCCCCCAAACCAACCAACCCCCAACACCAACAGGTAAGATAAACAAACAGGTATAAAGTACTTAGGTATATATCCATTAAAACTATATTATGACGAAAAAAAAAATCATCACAAGATATGATTCTCGTAGATGTAAACTAACTATCATTCAATAAGCATAAATATTACCGGAGTAGACTGTGTTATAATCGCCATTGAGTTACAGTATGGTGAGCCGCTTGGTAGGCAGTGCAGCATTCTTCACCAAAATGACTCGCTAATCTTTCCAGTATGTTCAATGATGAGAATTTCTGATTATCCTGAATACTGAGAATATATCCGCTAATAAGAGTACTACCGCTATTGAGAGTAGTACCGCTATTGAGAGTACTTCCGCTATTGAGAGTACTACCGCTATTGAGAATACTTCCGCTATTGAGAGTACTTCCGCTATTGAGAGTACTTCCGCTTTTGAGAGTACTTCCGCTATTGAGAGTACTTCCGTTATTGAGAGTACTTCCGCTTTTGGGAAAGTATGTTTTTGTGTTTTTTAGCATTCGCATAATGTAGTGTAAGTACTACAAAAGATATGTCCACACACACACACACACACACACACACACACACACACACACACGTACATAACTAGACTACTATAGGTTTGAAGCCTTTTACGTGTTTGTGTTACACTGTGCTTCCTCCTACTCTATTAAGCCTATGCGACCATGACCTTCAAAAGTGTAACATATCCACACAAGTCATTATCCCTTACTTATACTTCCTTATATTCTCAATTTTAAGTATAAGTAAGTCATGCGTCGGTGTTTTACGTTTTAACCTTCGCTAATGATCGTAACTTAGCCTCTAATCTTATTTTTGTTGGAGTATTTACATATTTTTTTTTTACCATGTTGCCAGAATTCCATCAAGGATAATGTATTATAATTAGAACAGTGGTTAAGGTAGATTAATCCAGGTGTAACGTTAGTCTCTCCTCCACAGACACCTTGGCGAGCCCTCTGTCCCCCGCGTTGCCTGGTGTATGGTGTACACGTATGGTCTACCTGGTGTACACGTATGGTCTACCTGGTGTACACGTATGGTCTACCTGGTGTACACGTATGGTCTACCTGGTGTACACGTGCATGGCCCCACCTTCCGTTGGTGTACACGTATGGTCTACCTGGTGTACACGTATGGTCTACCTGGTGTACACGTATGGTCTACCTGGTGTACACGTATGGTCTACCTGGTGTACACGTATGTAAGGGTGTAAAGGGAATGAGTCTCTCTAAATACTGCTGTGACGGTGCGCATCCTATTCTACTTTATCCTAACCTAACCTATCCTAACCTAACCTATCCTAACTAACCTAACCTATCCTATCCTAACTTAACCCGACCTAACTTAACCTAGTCTAACTTAGCCTGGCCTAACTTAATCCTAACCTAACTTAATATTTATCTAACCTAATGTAGCCTAACTTATCCTCACCTAAGCTTCCCTAATAGAACTTAACCTACCCTAAAGTACCCTAACTTAGCCTAACAGCATCGAAAGTACTCAAGCAGAACTTAAAAAGTGTGAAATTCCTGTGTTTATATTTCCCCTTAAAGAAGTGATATAGTACTGGTAGTGTGTGTGTGTGTGTGTGTGTGTGTGTGTGTGTGTGTGTGTGTGTGTGTGTGTGTGTGCAGTGTGTGTGTGTGTGTGTGTGTGTGTGTGGAAAATGGAAGAAAAAATGGGAGGGAGAATAAAAGAGAGAAGAAAAATCGTGAAAAGAATAGAACAGAGAAAAAGGAGAAAAGTGTAGAAGAAAAGAAAGAAAGAAAGAAAGAAAGAAAGAAAGAAAGAAAGAAAGAAAACGCTTATCATTCTCCCTCATTTATCCCTTTCCTCTCCCTTGATACACCTCACCTTACATTCATCACCCTTCTCCCTGTCTCCCTCGTACGTCCAACCACACCACGTAAGTTCCCTTTCTAATTCATTTACTCTCTCCCTCCCTCCCTCCCTCTCTCTCTCTCTCTCTTTCCCTTTATCTATATCTCTCTCTCTGGCTCCCCTCTTAATCCCTTACCTATATGCAAATGTTATTCCTGTGTCTCCTAGTTCCATCTTTCTCCGTTCCTCCACCTGTTTCCTCCTCTCCCTCCTCGAGTCCATTATTCTCCTCTCCCTAGCTCTCGCCATTTCTGCTTCAGCCCCATGTTTCTCTCCCTCTCTTTAATCCCCTGTGTCTCTCTCTCTCTCTCTCTTCCTCTGTTCTAATATTGTTCCATCTCTCCCTCCCTCTGTTTTCATTTTCTCTTTTTTTTTAATTTTACCTCTCTCTCTCTCTCTCTCTCTCTCTCTCTCTCTCTCTCTCTCTCTCTCTCTCTCTCTCTCTCTCTCTCTCTCTCTCTCTCCTCTCTCGTGATTCATCTCCCGGTCTTTACCTTCACCTCCTTCCTACCTCATCCCAGCATAATAACCTAACTTAACCTAACCTAACCTAACCTAACCTAACCTAACCTAACCTAACCTTAACCTAACCTAACCTAAACCTAACCTAACCTAACCTAACCTAACCTAACCTAACCTCCCCTCCCACTCTCCCTCCCTATCCGTCCCCAAACCTCCCCTGCTCCCCCTCCCCCTCTTCCCTTCGCCCCCTTCACCCACACCCCCCTACTACCATCCCCCCCCTACTAGCCTTCATCCCCTGCTCCCTCCTCTCTTCTCTCTGTCCCTCACCCCCTCCCCCCGTGAACCGTCAACAAGAAACATGCGATTGGAATACAAATAACGAGTGCCACCCTGTCTCTTGTGCCCCCTCTACCACCCAACCACCCCCGGAGTACGACACACACACACTATTATCATCAAGCTAAGACAACTTCACCACACACACACACACACACACACACACACACACACACACGTCTCTCTTCATAAACTACTCTTACCATATGACCTTGAGTTATGACCTTCGATAGTTCAGTTGTTGGTACAGACAGACAGACAGACAGACAGACAGACAGACAGACAGACAGACAGACAGACAGACAGACAGACAGATTGATGCACGAATACTATGTAATTTTATGAAGATGGCTGTTTACCTCTGAATTATACACACATACATAAATACATACATACATACATACATACACACACACACATACATACATACATACATACATATAGGAAGCCAGTCAGACAAAGGCAGACAGACTACCAGACAGCCACATACACACAGACAGACAGTCACCAGAACAGACCCAAACCCTAACTTGTGTTGTTGTTGTTTTATGCAAATGTAACATATTATAACAAACACTAATTTCTTG
The DNA here is from genome assembly GCF_018991925.1 of Homarus americanus. Classification (NCBI taxonomy): domain Eukaryota; kingdom Metazoa; phylum Arthropoda; class Malacostraca; order Decapoda; family Nephropidae; genus Homarus; species Homarus americanus. The sequence continues at coordinate 110,494 of NW_024754525.1, read as the reverse complement.
TCTTAACATGACCAAGACAAGTTTACGTTTGGGGGGCCACTAGACAGGTCATACTAGGTCACTGTTGGTTACTAGACAGGTCATACACACACACACACACACACACACACACACACACACACACACACACACACACACACACACACACACACACACACACACACACACACACACACACACACACACACACACACACACACACACACACACACACACACACACACACACACACACACACACACACACACACACACACACACACACACACACACACACACACACGAACAGACCTAAATTTCAAGATCCAAATATATTCACACCGTAATTTGAAGGTTTCCATATATTCAAAGTTTATTTTAAAAGTTTCAAAGTTCAGCGAGTAGGAATGATAATATATTTATCCCTTTAGGCGTACTTGTGAACGAAACATTGTGGTATTTTGAACGAACTGTATATATATATAATTCCGGGTATTTTTTCGCATTTACAGAGTTATGGTCAATTATGTACACCCCTCACCCTTAGTTATTTAGTGAGTTCTGTTGTGCTTAATTACGATTTCCTAAATGGTTAAACTTGGATCTTCAATAACAACAACAACATTATTATTATCATTATTACCATTACCATCATTATCATTGTCGCCCTTGTCAGTATCTCTTTCTCATCACCATCATCATCATCATTTTCATCACCCTTATCATCATCATCATCATTATTATCCTCTTCCTCACCATCACCCTATTATCATAACACCATCACCATTATCCTCCTCCTGCTCGTCGTCATCATCATCATCATCATCATCATCATCATCATCATCATCATCATCACCACCACCATTATCGTCCTCCTCGACATCATCATCATTATCCTCGTCATACACATTCATAAACATTATTCCTTTCCCCAAAATATCCATCATACACATCTATACCAAACAAACAAAGGCCACTATACACATTTAAACATCATACACATTAATATAAACCAAAAATATCATCATACACATACAATAATACACATTCACTCACCATAATACAAACCAACAATATACAATTTTCTGCACAAAGTCATAATGTTGGGTCAGAAATACGTGAAAATGGCGTCTTGTGGCGGCGTGTCAGGTGTTTTTTTTATTTAAATGCCTCATAAACCACTTATGTATTTTTAAATAAGTTGTATGTGACGGCAGCCATAAAATTCACACGAGTAGGACAGAGAGGGAAAGAGAGAGAGAGAGAGAGAGAGAGAGTTTTGTTTGGCGAAGTTAATAGAGAAATACTGGAGTGTGACCAACGTTTATATAGTCTGGCCGCGTTAATTTTAGTCAGCCTTTAGTTTTGACAACGTTTTATTTTGACTATGTTGATCACTCAGCCAACGTTTAGTGTAAGGAAGTTTATTTATTTTTTATTCAACGCTTTGGTTTAAAAGATTATATATGATGCAACGTTTAGTCATAGGTTAGGCAACGTTTATCTTATTCAACGTTTATTTCAGTCCACGTTAAGTAGAGCAACATTTATTTTGGGCAATATTTAGTGTCAAATGATTTATATTTATCGATGCATTGTGTAAGTAATATCTAATGTGACCAACGTTTAGAAAAGCAACGTTTAGTGTCAGGAACGTTTATTACATCCTACGTTTAATGTAAGAAATATCTGTAAGAATCGTTTCAGCTTCGTTCAGAGTGATCGCCGTTTAATATAATCCACATTTAAGTAACGTTTGGTACACACAACGTTTAGCACACACAACGTTTGGTACACACAACGTTTGGTACACAACGTTTGGTACACACAACGTTTAGTACACACAACGTTTAATATACACAACGTTTAGTACACACAACGCTTGGTACACACAACGTTTGGTACACACAACGTTTGGTACACACAACGTTTAGCACACACAACGTTTGGTACACACAACGTTTGGTACACACAACGTTTGGTACACACAACGTTTAGTACACACAACGTTTAGTACACACAACGTTTAATATACACAACGTTTAGTACACACAACGCTTGGTACACACAACGTTTGGTACACACAACGTTTGGTACACACAACGTTTAGTACACACAACGTTTGGTACACACAACGTTTAGGCAACAAAGTGTGGTGGAAGTTTAAAGTAACGGGTGGATACGACCATAGTTGAGTAACAAACTATAGTTGGTGAGCAAAACCATATTAACTGCACCTACTCGACCTCATCCATTCCACGCACGCACGCAAACACACGCACACACACACACACCACAACACACAAGAAGCACTTAACTCTTCGATCACAAGGGAAACACTTCAAGTAGAGAGACTGAGTGTTTACCTGGACTGTAACTATACAAACGTCGAAACCCTGGTGTATAATTATTTTGTATGTGTGTGTGTGTGTGTATGTCGTGTGCGTGTGTGGTAAACCTATGTGCCTCACACCTTAATTCACACCTTAACACATCAATAACTACACACAAAAGAGGAAAACAATGAACAACCTCCCCCCCCCCGCCCGCCCCCCACACACGCACACACGGGTGATGACAATACCCTCAACTAAAATTTTAGGAGGGGTAAAAAAATAAAATTATCCGACATATAATTTATGAAACTAATGCAAAAAAAATATCTAAAGAATTATCACGTAATTTAAAAACCTTAAACTTACGAGAATAATTATCGTAGTTATTATGACTTGATTATACGATTGTTGTTTTGCATATTATAAAAAAAAATACATAAATATTAAAACACACTCAGTCACCGTACAGTGCTGCCAAGTCTCCATTACCACGACATAATTCCTGGGATCTTTTTAATGGTTGGAAATAACACAAGTTTATTTTATAATATTTTCTTAGGAGAACACACAGCTATTATCAAGCCTCCCTTAATGAGCAGAGACGCGGAGGGAACAATGTGTGTTTTTCGTATAATTGTGAGGGAATCTTTCTCGTAATGAACACGTAGTTTTGCACACACACACACACACTTAAGAGGGAGGGAGGGAGGGGAGGGAGGAGGGCAGGAGGAGGAGGAGAGGTGAGTTAAAGAGTGTGTAGCGCCGCCGCCGTCTCCTCCGACTGGCCATGACTAAAAGACAAAATTATAACATTCACCTCAAAACCAAACTTGTCCCCCCCATCACCCTTCATTCCACTCCCTCCCCCCCATTGTCGGCGGAGTTGTCAGGTCGTCATTAATGTACTGTCTCCCCTGCAGAGGCCTCTTCCCCCCCCTCCCTCCTCCTTAAAACAAATGAACATCGGAAGGACTAGACTGTTCGAGCGAGCTTCATAAACACATCCGACTCTCGCAAAACAATAGACGCTGCTGAACACTACTCCTCTCACTGCAATAAATGAGCTGCACAAATTCACGAGCTGGCTACTCCTCCTGCACCTCACCCCCCTCCCCCAACCACCCCCCCCCCCCCCGACACCTTTTAGAAGAGTTGGGGAGCCGTAAGTGTATTAGGAGTGGATAATTGGAACAAATTTAGTGGATTTCCAGGAGAACGAAGTTTATAATTGTTGTCGCCCCTCGCGTCGCCCCTTGGCTGTTGTCGTTACTGATTCTGACGGGGAGGAGCCGGGGGAGGGGGAGGGTAAGAGAGGGGGGGAGGGTAAGTGAGGGAGGGAAGGAGGGAGGGGAAGCTGGGATCGTGTAGACTGTAGAGGGATAGGGAGAGAGAGAGAGAGAGAAGAGAAGAGAGGGAGAAAGACAGAGAGAGAGAATGTCGGGGAAGGGAACCTGGGATCGCTTAGACGTAAAGAGAGAGACGAGATGGAGAGAGAGGGGAGTTGGGACACCATATTGAAGCAGGGAGAGTAATGTGAATTGCTCTCTCTCTCTCTCTCTTTCTCTCTCTCTCTCTCTCTCTCTCTCTCTCTGCACGTCCGGGTAGCTGGTGTTCCTTCCTTGATAAATCAATACAGAAACGAGAGAGAGAGAGAGATTCAACCTTAGGAAAAATTAAAGGAATAAAATTTGTTTAGGGTATACCACAAAATTCTGACCCTTGAAGATCACCTGCTAAAAGTGGATCACCTGAAGATTATAACACCTCAGTTTATTTTACCTGAGGAATAAAGCCCCTTAATGCTACCTGTGGGGGTTAGGTTAGGTTAGCATTAAGTTAGGTTTAGTTGGCATTAAGCTAGGTTAGGTTAGCATTAAGTTAGATTTAGTTGGCATTAAGTTAGGTTCGGGTTAGGGTAGGTTAGGTTAGGGTAAGGCAGGATAAGTTGGGTAGGGTAGGGTAAGTTAGGGTAGGGTAGGGTAGGGTAGGTTAGGTTAAATTAGGGTTGTTTAGGGTTAGATTAGGTTGGTATAGAGTAGAGCAGGGTTAGAAAGTAGGTTAGGTTAGATTAGGTGCTATTTAAAATAGGTTAGATTAAATAAGATTACCGTGATTAGTCTACAGGTGATATACGCTCAGGTGTCTCAATTTCAGGTGATCCATCAAACTCCAGATAATATAAAACAAAAGCAATTAACAGTGTCTCCCAACTGCCGGACCCACAATCTAGAGCTGAAATTTATCGAGCGAACACCTTAATGACCCCGACCTATACCTGAAGTTATGCAAAACAACACCAATAACCTCAAACATTACACTGGGTAGCAACACACCTGACAACCACAAGGAAGAAGCTGTTATAAATGAACTTTCACACTAAAATCAAAATCGATTCACTGGTTCTATGGAAAGTTAGGGAATGGAAAGTGAATTTGTCACGGGCGGGCGGACAGACAGACGGGAGGACAGGATTAATGTTATATACCTTACCCACCTCCTTCCTCTCCACCCCCCCCCCCTCTTACCCTCCCCCGCCACCTACTATAACTTTCACACGGGGGGGAGGGGGAGGGGGGGGTTAAAAGTTAGATTATAACAAGTTGACCACAAGGGGTCTAGTGTCCCCCTGTCTCACACACACACACATACACACACGAACATTAATATAAGTACATTTTTCACTTCCAGCCATCGGAATACAACTTCACGTTCCCCTCCTACAAAACCTTCACCTATGGAAGTTGACAAACCATCCAGATGTTATGGCCTTTATAATATGGATGGACGAACGGACGGATGGGTGGGTGGATGGGTGGGTGGACGGAGGGATAGACAAACAGGTGACATTTTGTTGTCCTTCACCGCGACGGAGGACAATGCAAGGTATACAGGGATCTATTTGTTGTTGACCCTGTACTGTCTATAGGTGAGTGTTCGGTCCATTAGGGGCAGCGGGGATACAGCACACTGAATACTAAGCCTCAGTACAAGAGGAAACATTATATTTGGTACTATACTCGACTACCATTGCTCCTATTACTAAGGTCACGAACCCATTCACATCATGGTCGACTGGGGGGTACCTGGAGACTATGTATTATCATGGTTATATAACTCGTGCATGGCCGACCTTAGGTTATCATACACACATAATTATGTTTCTTTCTCTTTTGTCACGTTCACATAACCCATTACGACGGGGCGTTATCATTAACTAAATAACAAACTTCTGAGTTATCAGGCTCAAGTAACTCATTAAGACACGTTATCGTAACTAATTAGTCTCGCCGTGTTATCATGGTGGAATGACTCCGTACATGGCGAGATATTATGATTAAATTGCATTCCTTTTCTCGCTGAAACAAAGTAGCAAGAGACGGCATGATATACATAATTATAAGAGGCCTTTTGTAGACCACTTTAACAGGCCTAAAACAGCATGATACATTATATATATATATATCACATTTTTGCCATTTTTTTATGACACGTAAACAAGGTTGATCAAGAAACAAATGAATAAATTAAACATCACTCAAAAAAATCACAAGAACTATGAGATCATCAGGTTCAGGGGAAGCCGGTGTTGGTGTGGTGGTGTGGTGTGGTGTGTTGAGGTGGTGAGGTGTGGTGTGGAGGTGAGGTGTGGTGTGTTGTGTTGAGGTGGTGAGGTGTGGTGTGGAGGTGGTGTGGTGGTGAGGTGTGGTGTGGAGGTGGTGAGGTGTGGTGTGGAAATTGGTGAGGTGGTGTGTGGAGGTGGTGTGGTGTGTTGTGTTGAGGTGGTGAGGTGGTGTGGTGGTGTGGTGTGTTGTGTTGAGGTGGTGAGGTGTGTGGTGTGGAGGTGGTGTGGTGTGGTGTGGTGTGAGGTGGTGAGGTGGTGTGGAGGTGGTGTGGTGTGTTGTGTTGAGGTGGTGAGGGTGTGGTGTGGAGGTGGTGTGGTGTGGTTTTACAGTGTTGGTGGTGTGGTAAAATATATACACCCCCCTCACCCACCTAAATAACGATAGACAATTTAAGTCTTTTTATGGAAAAAATATTACTGCTAAGGTTAGATTAGGTTAAGTTAGGTTAGGTTATTGTGTTTAGTCATCCGATGACATAAGATGGGGTGCCTCATGTTCAAGTGATCCGAGTAATTTTTTTTCCGCAGTTTAATATGTCGGACATGGACAAGTAGCCAGTTACCAGAGGACAGACAGACGAAGAAACTACCCTCATTTAAATTAATAAAACATCACCAAACACACACAATCATAATAAAATAATAATGGTTCCCCTCGTGTAACAAGGATGGCCACCAAGCGTGAATTTGTTTAAGGTGTAGAAGCTGTCGTCAATACAACAACCACACCCTAAGTTAACGAGTTGCATAACCCAGTGTCAAGGAATAGTCCGACAATACCGGACAACTAGTCAACTGCACTGGCTAACCATTACCCCGAAACACGATCCGCAAATCGATTATCACCCAGGTTAATTTTTTTGCTGCTGGGTAGACTGACACACACACACACACACACAAACACAAACACACACACACACACACACACACACACACACACACACACACACATATATATATCCAATATATGCATACACATTTATACAATGACACATACACGAAGACTTATACATTCATACGCATCTATATATTCTGGAAACATACACACACATGCATATATACAAAAACCTAGACACACATACACACAAGTACAAACCACACACACCTATACAAAAACATTCACACCTAAAATACACAAACATGTACTAAACAAACATATATACAAAATAAAAAACACAAAACACACTTACCAAACACCCCTCCACCATCACACACACCTCCCTTACCCTCCTACTCTTCCCTAACCCTCCCTCATCACTCTTCTCCCTTCTTACTCTTCCTTTGCCCTATATCTCTTTCTACCCTTCAATTTCCTTCTCCATCTCATTCTCCCTTCATCCCCCTTATCACCTTTGTCCCTTTCACCACCCTTCACCTCCTTTCATCACTCCTCTTTCATCCCTCCTCTCCCTCACCCCCTTCTTCTCCCCCCCCGTCACACCCCTCGGCCAGCAACGCATAGAGACAATTTGGTGGACACTTTGGACTCAACAGCTGGAACTAGTGTTTACTGTGATGGGATTAAGCGGTCACCTTACCTGAGGATACATTAAGGTGTCTATTCCCCACCTGACCTACCTACCTACCTACCTACCTACCTACTTACCTACCTACCTAATTACCTACTTACCTACCTAGCCCCTGGTCGCTACTCCCCTATCTTACTCCCCTGACCCTGACTGTAGGTGCTACACTCAGGTACAGGTGACACACTCAGGTACAGGTGGCCTCAGGTACAGGTGACACACTCAGGTACAGGTGACACACTCAGGTACAGGTGACACACTCAGGTACAGGTGACACACTCAGGTACAGGTGCCACACTCAGGTACAGGTCACACACTCTTAGATCCAGGTCACACACTCTTAGATCCAGGTCACACACTCTTAGATCCAGGTCACACACTCTTAGATCCACGTCACACACTCTCAGATCCACGTCACACACTCAGATCTACGTCACACACTCAGCTCCAGGTCACACACTCAGCTCCACGTCACACACTCACATCCACGTCACACACTCTTAGATCCAGGATACACACACTCAGGTACAGGTGGCACACTCGGGTCCTTGTGGCACTCGTTGGGATTGGTGCCAGGTGTCAGGTGATCATCCGGCAGGTAGAGATCATCCCCACACACCTTTTAAGCGATTAGCAGCAACAATCTCCAGTGCTCTCAACTGATGTCGACATGAAACTAACACGACTTTGTCTTTGACCAATCCTAACAATATGTTGCTTGATTCTGATTCGGTGCAGGATGGTGGTGGTGGAGGATGGTGATGGTGTTGGTGGATGGCGGTGGTGATGGATGGTGGTGGTGGAGGATGGTGATGGTGTTGGTGGATGGCGGTGGTGATGGATGGTGGTGGTGGATGGTGGTGAAGGATGGTGATGGTGGAGAATGGTGGTGAAGAGTGATGGTGAAGAATGATGGTGGAGGATGGTGATGATGTTTTGGTGGAGAATGGTGGTGAAGAGTGATGGTGAAGAATGATGGTGGAGGAAGGTGATGATGTTTGTGGTGGTGATGTCAATGGTGGTAATGGTGATGTTGTTAGTGGTGGTAATAGCAGTGGTCATGTTCTTGCTAGTGGTGGTGGTCACAATAGTACTTTTATTAATAACAGTTATAATCTCTCTCTCTCTCTCTCTCTCTCTCTCTCTCTCTCTCTCTCTCTCTCATCCAACTGAATATAATCATTATTCTTGTCTTCCTCTCATAAAATCAAACCAACTCTAGTCTACCTAAGTTTACCATCAATAAACACTAACCAATGTTACTTAAAAAAAAACATTATCTTAACTAAACATTGGTGGGATAAACATGACCGTAGTAACATTGGTGGTAAAACGAAGATGTTGATATTATTATACGGATTATTATTGCACGCACGCACACCACGCACACACGCACACACACACACACACACACACACACACACACACACACACACACACACACACACACACACACACACACACACACACACACACACACACACACACACACACACACACACACACACACACACACACACACACACACACACACACACACACACACACACACACACACACACACACACACACACACACACACACACACACACACACACACACACACACACACACACACACACACACACACACACACACACACACACACACACACACACACACACACACACACACACACACACACACACACACACACACACACACACACACACACACACACACACACACACACACACACACACACACACACACACACACACACACACACACACACACACACACACACACACACACACACACACACACACACACACACACACACACACACACACACACACACACACACACACACACACACACACACACACACACACGACGGAAGCATCAGAGGGAGGATGGGGGAATAAGAAGAAAAATATAGAATAAAACACACAAAGAGATGAAGTAAGAAAAGATGATGATGAAAGGAGGTGTGGGGGGGAGTTGGGGGGGGATAAAGAAGGGAGGGGGGGAGAAGAGATTGAAACGAAATAGGAGGAGGAGAGGAAGGCAGGAAGGGACAGTCCTAGAAGAGAGGATGGGAGAATATTAAAAAATAACACGACAAACTCAATTGAAGTTATGAAGGACATGCGTGACGTGGGATATGGGAGAGTAACATGGAAGGGGACAGTGTAAGGGGGAGGGTGCAGGTGAGATAGTCAGAAAGAGGGGGGTGTGGAGGGAGAAGGGTGTGGGAGGGGGAGGAGAGGGTGTGGGAGGAAGAAGGTGTGGGAGGAAGAAAGGAGTGGGAGGAAAGAAGGAGTGAAGAGGGAGAGAACAAGTGAGGGGGTGAGAAGGAGGGGGTGGGTGGGGAAAAAGGAAAAGGGGTGAAGGGAGAACAGGGGGGAGATGGAGAAAGAGGGCGTGGATAAAAGGGAGAAGGGTGGATGAGGGAGAGGGGGAAGTAAAGTAAGGGTGGAGGAAGAGAGGAAGAGAGGGAGGAGGGCAATGGTAGAGGTCTTTGGGTACGTTTAATGGAAAGGGGAGAGAAGGGAAGGAGAGCAAAGAGGGAGAGGGGGAAGGGGCAATAGTTGTGGCCTTATAGTTCAAATAACAAAGGGAGTGAGGGTGGAGGAAGGGAGTGAGGGTGGAGGAAGCGAGTGAGGGAGTAGGGAGGCATACAAGAGTGAGGGAGAGTGATAGAGGGTGAGGGAGGGTGTGTATAGGGGTTGAGAGAGGGTGGAGGTATATATGGAAAAAGTAAGGAAAAGGAGAATTTAATCTTGCTCCTACACTTTAATAATTCAACGTCAGCACGAGCAAACACCAGCGCCTGACGTTCCCATCCAAATACTAACGCCAAGCTTGGTAGACCTACGCCAGTCGACCGTTCCTTCACCTCCTGTCTGCAGTGACGTCATTCATGAATACAAGAACTGCTCTCTCTCTCTCTCTCTCTCCAGCATCTCCCCCCACTCCAGCATCTCTCCCTCCTCCCACCATCTCCCCTCCTCCCAACACATCTCTCCCTCCTCCACCATCTCCCCCTCCCAGCACATCTCCCTCACTCCCAGCATCTCCCCTCCCATCTCACCCCTCCTCCCAGCACATCTCCCTCACTCCCACCATCTCCTCACTCCCATCATTACCCACCATCTCCCCCTCACTCCCACCATCACCCCCCTCACTCCCACCATCACCCCTACCCCTCTGTTCGTCTCCTCACAGACATTGTACCTTACAGAGTACGACCTACTTCCGGGAATCGAACCGTGTACCCATAATATGCTGCTGGCTATAGTGAAACAGACACCTGGCAGTAAATCAGGTTACTAGTCTCGCGAAAGAAAACAAATAAGTAAAATATAATAATAAAAAAAAATAAGGATTTGTATTTTCATTGATATATCCTACGAATTATAACGTTTCCTAGTCTAAAATCACATGTCCTTTCAGTATATCTTTTAAGGGACGTTACCACAATCCTGACTTCAGTAGAGATCAACACCCAACAAGCAGTCGTCATACCACCATTCACAACAAGCTAATCTACAACCATTACAACTTATAACAGAACACCCTGCTATAATCTGTTTTACCTTCACCATTATGACCTCCAGCGGTTTATTTACAACCCAGGACTAACACTGTGTTGATCTCCCTGGCACAGTGTATCTATAATATATAATCTCGCAACAGTTCAACACACACTGCCTCAAATATCTTCTGCAGTCTCAGGTTAAGGGTCCGCCTCTCTCTCTCTCTCTCTCTCTCCTTTATTTGTTTAGAAAAGAAGAAATTGGCAACAGAAGAATGACGAGTTTGTTTCTTATTGTAAATCTTTTCAACAATTTATCGTCAATCCTACAATTTTCAGCCAATTAACGTGAAATATACCCCAAGATGCCCTGAGGTCCCCCCCCCCTCATATTTTTACAGGGTTTTACGAGGTCAAAGGTCAAAACCCAATAACTTATACAATATTTTTGACCTGCTGTCGATTCCTATTTAACCCACTGAAGATGAGAGATGACACAGATATACCTTGTTATAGGTCACACACTATAATGTTATCTATCAGAGGTCAAAGGTCACAGGTTTGACCCATCTCGTGGCGTATGTTTTCGTTTCCATGTAGTGGTCGCTTGATTCTACTTGTAAAATTAGAAAAAAATAAAAATTACCCTTAAAAGAACATAAGATTTGTATTTCTAATTGCAACTCATTATTATATTATTACCTTTAATTACCTTTAATGACAAATTCTTCACACGCCAGGTACATGAAAAGAACACCGACATGTTTACACCTTAGTAACTGGGGTGTTGTATTACCTCTCTCTCTCACACACAGACAGGGGTGAGGACGGCCCATTCTCCCTATATCACAACATCTAATTATAACTTTATAGGATTAAGGTGCGGTGAAACGTGAGCCTTTTATACGCTATATAACATTAACGATCTATTACCTGCCATAAACGGGAATAACCATAAACAAATTATTATTACCAGTGGGGACAAAAATTATGGAGGCCTCGATGTTCTAATCCTATTCTCAAACCATCGTAAGTTTTTTTTTTTTTCCCTTAAGATTATCCACCTTACAACTCGGTACAATAATGACGTTATTTTTGTTGGGATATTTGTCCGGTTATTTGAGTGATTATTATTTCTGTATTCTATCATTAAGAAAAAAAGTCGTATTTTTTTTATGATTTGTAATTATTAACGCAGTACAGGTGTTTATAAATCTTAGGAGTTTTACAATATACTTCACTCATATCAACGAACCATAGAGTTTTACAATATACTTCACTAATATCAACATAACAAAGATACTCTAATTTACATACACAATAGGCGGTATTGTGTACACACACACACACACACACACACACACACACACACACACACACACACACACACACACACACACACACACACACACACACACACACACACACACACACACACACACACACACACACACACACACACACACACACACACACACACACACACACACACACACACACACACACACACACACACACACACACACACACACACACACACACACACACACACACACACACACACACTTAAAACTAATATACTCTAGGCGGTGTTCGCTATGCCTATATAATAAGGATTAATTAAACTTTTTTTTTCTTCTATAGAAATCGTAAACACACAAGAGTTGTTAATAGTTAAATGATAGAGTGAACTTAACAATAGCCTGAAGTTAATATACCCTTTTCAGTCTTTTATTTACGAATAGGGTTTTAGAGAAAACTTGACTGTAGGATGATTAGACTGTAGGGACTTTTAAACTGTTGGTACTTTTAAACTGTAGGGACTTTTAAACTGTGGGGACTTTAAACTGTGGGGACTTTAGACTGGAGGGACTTTTAAACTGTAGGGACTTTAGACTGTGGGGACTTTAGACTGTAGGGACTTTTAAACTGTAGGGACTTTTAAACTGTAGGGACTTTAGACTGTGGGGACTTTAAACTATAGGAACCTTAGACTGTAGGACCGCCAGACTGTATGATACCCCTAGATTGTAGGATCCCTAAGCTGTAAGACCCTCAAACTATAGGATCCCTTGACTATAGAACCCTCCAGACTGTAGGACCACCCAGACTGTAGGACCCCAGATTGTAGGACCCCCAAACTGCAAGACCCCTCCCCCTCCCCCCACACTGTAGGAACCTTAGACTGTATGACCCACTAGAATGTAGGACCCACTAGAATGTCGGACCCACCAGACTGTAGGAGTGTAGGAACCCATCAATCATACCAAACCTTCAGATAACGATGAAGTAAGGACCATCAGCACATACCTGTAAAGATAAAAAGAGAGAGATTAAGAAAAGAATAATAATAAATACATAAAATAAAAGAGAACGAAATAATCAATAAACGTGAGACTTAAACTGAAGACCCAATAAGATAAACCAATATAAACCGTTAACACCAAAACATAAAACCCATCGAATACATAAACCCTTCAAAATAACAAACCAGATTAAAACAGACACACTGTACACTCTAAAAACCTTTGATCCATCTAATCCATCTACAATATTCTTTCTAAGTTAACCTGATTTACTTCTTTCTCCTAAATAAAAATAAACTACAAAAATAACTACAATTTCTCTATCTAAATAAAATCAATCAATAACATAAATAAATAACATCATATGAAGTTAAAAACACAGCTCAGGTTAAATCCCTAAGTTAGTTTTAGTTAATCTGGTGGATAACCATGAGAGCCCTAAGCTTAGATGGACCTCAAAAACACGTGTTTATTTTACAGCTAAAGATTAAATTTCTTCCCTACTGGATTTCTTCAGTTTGATGTTTCCTGACAGTTATCTGCACTGGAGGTGACGGTAATAGAGTCAGTGTGTTGGTGAGGTGTCAGGGGCATGGGCGTCATCGAGGTAATGAAGTCAGCAACAGGGAGGGTTAGTAAAGGACTCATGTCAGTTATGTTACTGTCAGCAACACAGGGATGTCAGCGAGGTAAGGAAGTCAGCAATAGGTGATATAATATGGGTGGGGACTTAATGGGGTGGGGGAGAAATGGGTAATATAAATGGGTTTTAATGGGATGTGGAATAATGGGTTGAGCTGTTTTGTCCTCAGCTCACAACACGACATGCCATATCTTGGCTGATAACTTGAAGATTAGGTTAGATTAGGTTGGATCAAGTTAAATTAGGTTAGGTTTGATTAGGTTAGGTGGGGGTTAATCTTCAGGTGATATAAGGTGGGGTTAATCTTCAGGTAATATAAGGTGGGGTTGATCTTCAGGTAATATAAGGTGGGGTTGATCTTCAGGTGATGTAAGGTGGGGTTAATCTTCAGGTGATGTAAGGTGGGGTTAATCTTCAGGTAATATAAGGTGGGGTTAATCTTCAGGTAATATAAGGTGGGGTTAATCTTCAGGTGATGTAAGGTGGGGTTAATCTTCAGATGATGTAAGGTGGGGTTAATCTTCAGGTGATGTAAGGTGGGGTTAATCTTCAGGTGATGTAAGGTGGGGTTAATCTTCAGGTGATGTAAGGTGGGGTTAATCTTCAGGTAATATAAGGTGGGGTTAATCTTCAGGTGATGTAAGGTGGGGTTAATCTTCAGGTGATGTAAGGTGGCTGCAGGTGATCCAAATACTCACAAAAGCGGTTGTAACTCATAAGAATACTTAACAGTGCCCCCAAAGAAAATAATTCCCACAGCGATTTTTGGGTATAATAAATACTGCACCAACATTTGATTATTAAAATACTATGATTTTTTAAGATAAATTAAAAAGAAATCCAAGAAAACGTTTACTTATTCCCAACATCTTTAAAACTTGTAAATTTAATCAGATCTTTTTAAGATGTTCTTAAAAAAAATCCTATTGTAGCAATTAGTGAATTTTTGTTTCATTATACAGTATTTTTTTTTTATAATTGACAAATCTTGTTAATTGAGCAGTTTTTTTTAATTAGGATTTTTTGGGGGTGAATATTTTAGTCTTGGGAGAAATTTCGTAATGACATTCGTTACTGTTAATAGTAGTAATAGAGTCGTAATATTAAAAGCATAACAGGAAGTTGTAATAATAATAGTGGTAATGGAAAATCGTAATAGTAATATGAGGGAGTTGTAATATTGTTAATAGGGAGTTGTAATAGTTAACAGTTGTGTCGCTTTTTCAAGGGAATAAATTCTCTTCCTCGTGCCTCTATCCTTCCATTTATTTTATCTATCCTTCAGATTCTTCTATCCTACATTTTTTTCTTAATTCCTCCTATCCTTCTACTTTCTCTCTTCTCTTTCTTTCCATCTATATCATCCTCTTCTGACTAGCCTTAAACTAATGACATCATCGAGAGAACAACCACACGCCCACTCTATCTATCCACCCACTTCCACCCGCCCATCCTCCCTCCCTCCCTCCCTCCCACCCACACACCCACCCGCCCAGCAGACAATGCCCTTCCCTGAAATTGACTCTTACTCAGTGATTTCCAACGCCCCCATCTCCACCCACTAACCCCACCCACCAGACAATGCCTCCCTAGCTTACAGCGGCCACCACCCACTCCACATCCATTCCGCCTCCCCACAACCAAGACGAGACGACACAAAGGACTCCCCCAACATCATCTACTACACTATTTTCTTCACCACCTCTGTACACACACACTACCCTCACCCACCCCATCAAACCCATCCAACCCCCACCAGACAATACCCCTCTTTACCCCACCACACAAACAACCACCTACTCCATACTGCAATGTTCCCCCCCACCCAATTCCACACCAGAATACACCCATCACCCCCACACCATGATACCCCTAACTAGCACACCCACGTACCGCACCATACTCTACCACCCCACCGTACCACACAAAATCCTAACCTTCCTATCCTCTCAACAATCACCACCAAATCCCGACCCACCCCACCACACAATGCTCTTCCCCAACCCATCGACCCCTCCATCCCCAAACAAAACCCCCGTCCACCCCCCACCCCACCAGGGCCAGCAAGCGCCAACACCACTACACGCCAGCATCAAACTTGTGGCCCCACAAGCCCCGGCAAGCGCCCTGTCTCTGCTCTCAAATTTATCATCACTGGTCACGAACTTTGATCGGCAAGACTGGGTTAAGGCACCTCGCGGTAGTCCCCAGGCTATAGTGGCGACGATCCCATTGCCTCACAACGCCCGGGTGTCTCCTTGCACGGCGTGAGGGGATAGCGTTGTCTTGGCCCCGACCATTGAGTTGAGGGAGGTAGAGGAAGCGGGCCAATCATCGTGGGGGTATACGCCTGGGGCTACACCAGATTTGCCTCTCAAATATTCATACTTCCATCAGCGGCCTCTGCTCGCCACGCTGCTCTCCCTCGCCACTGCCTCTCTCACTCTCTCCCTCTTTCGTATATTCGCTGTTTCTTCCTTACTCTTCATCCTTCAAATTTCGTCTCTCTCTCTCTCTCTCTCTCTCTCTCTCTCTCTCTCTCTCTCTCTCTCTCTCTCTCTCTCTCTCTCTCTCTCTCTCTCTCTCTCTCTCTCTTCCCCACGCCTACTTTTCATCTTCTACTTTCATCTATTCTCTCCTCCATCTCCTCTTCCTCCCCCTCTCTATCCCCATCCTTCCACTGACGACTATCCTATTATCACTTCCCTACGCAATCCTCTTCACCCTTTGACTTCTTCCTCCTTCCTTCTCTGTTCCCAATCAGCCATATCCTTCACCTTCGTTTATTCTCTTTTATCTCCCCACCATGTAAGTAAATCATTATCTTTCAACTATCCTTTCATTTACTTAGTCCTCCCCTCCCTTCCTTCTTCCCCTATCCATCTCCCCCTCTCTTTTTGTCCCTATCCAACTCCCTTCATTCTTCCCACCTATCCCCGTTCCCTCCCTCCTTTCTACCCCCCCCTTCACTCCTTCCCTTTTACCCCCTATCCTCCCTCCTTTTTGCCACCTCTCCCTCGCCTCCTCCCCCTTACCTCCCTCCCTTTCCCCCTATCCTTCCTTTTCCCCCTATCCCCCTCCCTTCCTATCTATCACCTCTACATTTCATCTCTCTCCCCCTTTCCTTAATTTTCCATCATCCTGTTCCATCTATCATTCTACCTAATTCCTCTTTCATTCGATATTCATCAATTCTACTGCCCCAGAACATATGCATCTATTCTGTCAATTTTATTTTCAATTATTCAACTTCTCCTCCTCCTCCTCCTCCTCTATTTCTCCCCTGATCAATTTTTTTTCTTTTATTTTGTATTTCCCTTTCCCCCTCTTCCTCAAATTTACTCCTTCTACTTTCATTCATACCCTTCCATTTATTCTTCTTCCTCTTCCATTTATTTCCAATCCTTTTACTCCTCTTCATTTTATTCCCCCTTTCCTCCTTTTATTCCACTTCCCCCCTCCTTTTACTTCTCTCTCTCTCTCTCTCTTATTCTATTACTTCTCCTCCTTATCTTACTCTTCTTCCTCCTCCTTCCTCCTTCTATCTTCTTCTCCGTCATCCACAACCTTACTCCCTCTCTCTCGTTTCTTCCTTTAATATAGTTGACTTCTTTGTGTTTGGATCGTCCGTCTATTCCTTCCATCCTATCCTATCTCCAATTTCTACCATTTATCTTTATATTCACTTCTTCTATCCTCTATCTAACTTTCTATCCACTTTTCCTATTCTCTTTTATCCTTTTATCTCACATATTCTTTCCTCCATTTATCTCTCCATCCACATCCTTTATCTATCCACCTATCCACACCATCTATCCTCTCTCTATCCACATCTTCTCTCTATCCACCTATCCACATTATCTATGCTCCATCCATACCTTCTATCCACATCCTTTATCTATCCACATCATCTTTCTTTCACCACAGTTTTTATCGTTCTCCCTTTCTCCCTCTCATTATCATCCTATTTCCCTTATCCTCCTTCATCATCTTTCATCATCTAGCCAATTTCAATCCTTTCTGGCCTATCTCTCTGTTATAGATTACATTATAACCTAAGAGATTAATCAGTGGTCATTTGATAACTTAAAAATATAACATTCTTAAATGAGATGATGATGATGATGATGATGATGATGATGATAATTATATTCACAAGATAACAAAACGATAAAATTATTAAGGCACGAAGATAATGACATAACATAACACTTAACAAACGAGCGTGACCTCCAAGATAACATTACACTATCACTTAACGATATGCAAATTAGGGAGGCTACATTTTTTAATATGTAAATGATATGTAATTAAGACTTTATAGTGATGATGTCACTAACTGTGTGCACGGAATATCACATCATTATAATGGGTGATGACATCATGATAGCGAGAGATGACGTCATGATAGCGGGTAGTGACGTCATGATAACGGGTGTTGACGTCATGACAGCAGGTGGTGACGTTATGATAGCTGGAGTGACGTCATGATAGCAGGGAGTGACGTCATGATAGCTACAATAAACGTCATGATAGCGGGAAGTGATGTCATTATAACAGGAGGTGACGTCATGGATAATCTCAAAGTTACAGATTTATTGAAATACACAAGACACATATACACACATGAGACCAGGAACATAACCTAACCTAACGTAACCATAACCTAACGTAACCATAACCTAACCATAACCTAACCATAACCTAACGTAACCATAACCTAACCTAACCATAACCTAACCATAACCTAACGTAACCATAACCTAACCTAACCATAACCTAACCTAACCATAACCTAACGTAACCATAACCTAACTTAACCATAACCTAACCCAACCTAACCTAACCATAACCTAACCTAACCATAACCTAACCTAACCTAACCTAACCTATAACCATAACCTAACCTAACCTAACCATAACCTAACCTAACCATAACCTAACTAACCTAACCTAACCTAACCTAACCATAACCTAACCTAACCATAACCTAACCCAACTATAGTAACCTAACCTAACCATAACCCACCCAACCATAACCTAACCCTAACCATAACCCTAACCTAACCATAACCTAACGTAACCATAACCTAACCTAACCTAACCATAACCTAACCTTAACCATAACCGTAACCTAACAAACCATAACCTAACCATAACCTAACCTAACCATAACCTAACCATAACCTAACCTAACCATAACCTAACCATAACCTAACCATAACCTAACCTAACCTAACCATAACCTAATAACCATAACCATAACCTAACCAACCATAACCTAACCCCTGCCAACCTAACCTAACCATAACCTAACCTAACCATAACCTAACCATAACCTAACCTAACCATAACCTAACCATAACCTAACCTAACCATAACCTAACCTAACCATAACCTACGACTTCAATAATGTGACCAATCTATATAATTCACACAACCCACATTCACACAAACATGAAAAAATAATAATAATAAAAAACACCCGTCAACATACACCGTAATACTTCCATTACACGAGTTACGAGCTAAAGTGAATTACTGATAAGATAAAAGTTTTTTTTTATTTTAACCTAAGTGTTGGAAAGGCCTTGATCTTAATGCCGTGGTTATCAATATTGTACACGACACCACGACACACCTTACATGTTGGTGTTAAAAGGTTAAAGTTTTAACTGGATTACGTCTGGTGGTTTGGGAGGAGGGCGGTTAAAGAGTGATAAGAATTTTAACCCGATGAGGACGATGGCTCAGGCTATTAACCTCAGGAGTATTACGTCATCATTCTTAGGTAATTCAAATATCATCCTAAAAGTGTTGCGTCATCATCCTAATAGTGTTGCGTCATCATCCTTAAGTAATTTAAACAATTATCGGTAAAATTATTGTTTCGCCCATCCACCTATTTGTAATGAAGATCAGAATCGTTAAAAAAAACATCAAAAACCAACGGAAAAACATTATTTCAACCTAACCTAACCTAACCTAGCCTAGCCTAGCCTAGCCTAACCTAACCTAACCTAACCTAACCTAACCTAACCTAACCTAACCTAACCTAACCCAACCTTTAATTATATCTTGTTTATCTATTGGCCGCCTTTAAATACCAGGTGGGAGTCTTGTCGATATGTTTGGTTTTACTCTAATCCTCTAACATTCACTTACCATATAGAGATGAATGTCCTTCAAAGGCACACCGCTTCCTCATCTTGTAACATTTGAGTCAAGAAACGTCTCGAATTTTGTCCGATGTTCTTCAAAAAACGATTTTTTTTTAGGAGGAATCGCACAACGTACAGTCTCCTCTACGGGTGGGCTGTAACTGGTGATTATAGGCAGGTGATTAGTGATGACTGATGACGCGTAACTTTCCTGCCAAGACTTAGCTATTGTAATAATTTTCATTCTTTTTTAGTAAATCAAAATATCTTTAACGTATTTCATATTTAAATATTATATATAATTTATATTTAATTATGTACTTTAATAATCAATATATTGTTGTTTTTAATAAATTGGTTATTGTATTTGAAACGATAATTTTGTCACACTTGAGGATAATTTTTATATTTCAGAATCGCAGGAGTATGTCGCCTTTAAAAACGCCCATACAATTACCTTTAGTTTTTCAATGTCTAACTAAACCTTTAATAATATCAAACATTTCTAAGCATATTACAAAACTCTTTAGTAACATCTTAGGCTTTACGAATGTATCCTAAAACACCTTAAGTAGTATGTTAAGTTTGTAAGTGTGTTAAAAACCGCTTTAACTATCTCGAATTCGTAAGCAATTGCGTAAGTTCTTAGTCAATCTTTAAAGGTTAGATTAGGTCAGGTCAGGTCGTCAGGTCAGGTTGGGTTAAGTTAGGTTAGATGAATGAATCTTATGAGACATTTTATGAATTAAATATCGCCTTACAGAAATCTTAAGGTTTGACTGTGGTTAAAGATTTTTTTTAAAGCTTGGAGTGTGTTTTAAGGACATTCTTCAACTTGGAGTGTGTTTTAAGGACATTCTTCAGCTTGGAGTGTGTTTTAAGGACATTCTTAAGCTTGGAGTGTGTTTTAAGGACATTCTTAAGCTTGGAGTGTGTTTTAAGGACATTCTTAAGCTTGGAGTGTGTTTTAAGGACATTCTTAACCTTGGTGTGTTTTAAGTGTGTTTTAAGGACATTCTTAACCTTGGTGTGTTTTAGAGCATTCTTAAAGCTTGGAATGTATTTTAAGGACATTCTTAAGCTTGGAATGTGTTTTAAGTACTTAAGCTTGGAATGTGTTTTAGAACATTCTTAAGCTTGGAATGTGTTTTGGGACATTCTGAAGCTTGGAGTGTGTTTAGGGACATTCTTAAGCTTGGAATGTGTTTAAGACATTTATAAACTTGAGTGTGTTTAAGGACATTCTTAAGTTAGAATGTGTTTTTACAGATATTCTTAAGCTTGGGTGTGTTTAACGACATTCTTAAACTTAGGTGTGTTTAAGGACATTCTTAAACTTGGGTGTGTTTAGAGACATTCTTCAGTTTTAGGTGTGTTTAGGACATTCATAAGCAGGTGTGTTTAAGGACATTCTTAAGCAGGTGTGTGTTTTAAGGACATTCTTAAGCTTGGAGTGTGTTTTAAAGACATTCTTAAACTTGGAGTGTGTTTTAAGGACATTCTTAAACTTGGAGCGTGTTTTAAGGACATTCTTAAACTTGGAGTGTGTTTTAAGGACATTCTAAAGCTTGGCGTGTGTTTTAAGGACATTCTTAAGCTTGGAGTGTGTTTTAAGGACATTCTTAAGCTTGGAGTGTGTTTTAAGGACATTCTTAAGTTTGGAGTGTGTTTTAAGGACATTCTTAAGTTTGGAGTGTGTTTTAAGGACATTCTTAAGTTTGGAGTGTGTTTTAAGGACATTCTTAAGCTTGGAGTGTGTTTTAAGGACATTCTTAGTTGGAATGTGTTTAGGATATTCTTAAGCTTGAGTGTTTAACGGTGTTTTGGGACATTCTTAAACTTGGGTGTGTCGTTTTGGGACATTCTTAAGTTTGGAGTGTGTTTTAAGGACATTCTTAAGTTTGGAGTGTGTTTTAAGGACATTCTTAAGTTTGGAGTGTGTTTTAAGGACATTCTTAAGCTTGGAGTGTGTTTTAAGGACATTCTTAAACTTGGAATGTGTTTTAAGGACATTCTTAAACTTGGAGTGTGTTTTAAGGACATTCTTAAACTTTGAGTGTGTTTTAAGGACATTCTTAAACTTGGAGTGTGTTTTAAGGACATTCTTAAACTTGGAGTGTGTTTTAAGGACATTCTTAAGTTTGGAGTGTGTTTTAAGGACATTCTTAAGCTTGGAGTGTGTTTTAAGGACATTCTTAACCTTGGTGTGTTTTAAGGCCATTTTCTAAGCTTGAAGTGATTATATTATTCAAATTTTTCGTTTGATATTAGAATTTTGTCTTTTAATATTAGTTTACCATAAAATCTGCCTTTGAATATTATATACATATTCTGGTCTTTAATTTACGCTACTATAAAATATTTTATCTCGTTTAATGTTTAATATGATTTTTAGCTTTGTATTTATTTCTTTTGGTTCAATTAACATATATAATTATGTCTTTATATTTAAGTAACTTATAAATTTCGGCTTTTATATCAAGTAATGTATAAAATTCCGGCTTTTATATATAGTAATATATAAAATTCCGGCTTTAATATCAATATTTAAAATTCCGGCTTGTATTTAATATAAAAAACAAATTCTGGCGTTTTAATTCAGTAATACAAACAATCCAATTCCACATAATTCTCTTCATTTAGAATTAACTTCCCAAAATAAACACAAGTTCAGAATTTATACAAGACAAGACGTGTTTTCTGCTGTGACCTTTGAGGCGAGGTCAGATATTATACACAATATATCTGTGTAAGGTCAGAGGTCAAGACAGAGCCACTAGGGTGAGGGAGTACAGCGTTTGGTGAGAACTGGTCAAGGAGTCCGTAATATTAACTCAATACACTAATAAGTAAAGTAAAACAATATAATATTAATGACGATTTTAATTATGTGAACAACAACAACAACAACAATAATAATAATAATAATAATAATAATAATAATAATAATAATAATAATAATAATAATAACAACAATAATAAATAAATAAATAAATAAACACGAAAAAAATACCACAAATAATTAATACAATACCATTAAAAAAATATTATTCGGAATAAATAAAGTTGTTCATAAAATCTGAGTCAGTCGCAATAAGACTTAAAGGAATATAACTGTTGCTATATTTCCAACTATTGAGAGACGTTGTTCAGGGCATGACACCCCTGTCTGAAAAAAGTAAATAAATAATGTGACCCCTGATCCCTAGAGCAGAGAGAGAGAGAGAGAGAGAGAGAGAGAGAGAGAGAGAGTCACGGGTTTAGAAACAGGTGAATAGAAGGAAGAAAAAAAAACCACATGAGGATTGGAAGGAGGGGGAGGAGGATGAGGGGAAGGGAACAAGAAAGGAAGGATGTAGGAAGGGACTAAAAAATAGATAGGTAGAGAAGGAGAAATGGAAGGAGAACTATCTGAAGGTTGGCGACCACAGCCCTCCACTCTATATCTTCACGCTGTTATTACCAATTCACCACCACACAGCATACACGTCTCTGGGAGGGGGGGGGAGAGGGGGGGAGAGGGGGGGGGAGAGGGGGGAGAGAGGGGGGAGAGGGGACCCCACACACACACTCTTTAATTTCATTCACATCTATCACACCATCTACCCCGCCCCCTCTTAGCCTCCTACCCTCTACTACCCATTAAATATCTTCATCACACTATCTCCTCGCCCTCCACCCTAATTGTTACGATCCATTGTATCGTATTTCTTTAATAACCGGTAAAATAGTATCAATATTGTATTCAGGTATTTGTATTATAAATAAGGGTACGATAGACCAACACACACACACACACACACACAGTTCTATCGCTTATTGTTGTATACAGGAACAAGTAAATAACAATGATATTGATGTAGAAATAATTGTGTTTTGGAATTTGTTTCTTCTAAATAACACTGCCGCCAATACTCTCTCTCTCTCTCTCTCTCTATCATCAGAGGCCAATCCAAAACCCCTGAACAAACTCCAAAGTTTTAGAGCGGTCACCCCCCTTTACAAATATACCCCTTTATAACTTAATTAAAAGGGGATATTTCCAGGGTTTTGTCAGTTCATTATATATATTTCAGGAGCCATCGGGAGGTGCACAGGGAAGGGGGTGAAGGGCTGGGGTGGAGGGCTGGGAGTAAAGGAAGGGTGGAGGCTGGAGTGGGGCCAGGGTGAAGGAAGGGTGGAGGGCTGAGGTGGGCCCAGGTGGAGGCAGAGTAGAGTTGGAGGAGGTCAAGGTGGAGGCAGGTGGAGGAGGAGGGGCAGGGTGGAGGAGGAGGGGCAGGGTGGAGGAGGAGGGGCAGGGTGGAGGATCGGCCATTTTTTACAGCTTGTCAAGTGAGAAAACTGAGGGAGGGAGGGAGGGAGGGAGGTATTAATGGCCGGGTAGAGACGTGTTTATCAATATGTGCTGAGGTACACGAATCGGCACTCAGTGTTGGGCTACTGCTGACGACTATTGGGCTACACGCATACACAATACATATACATACACACAAATTCAACTATACAGATATTAATATAAATACACAAAACATATAGACATTTATACAGTACACATGCACAAAAATATACCACAGACATTCATACACATACAGACAGACATAGTATACACACATTTATACACACATACGAGTATACAGCCATTTATATAAATACACATACGACATATTTACGCATACAACAAACAAACAAGTAAACGAGAGACTTTGGACATGTGTCAGAGGAAGGTCAGGTCAACACATAAACAGCCTCTGTCTCGTTGTGTCCATGACCTCATACCAATTGAGCGAGACATGGTCACTGATCTCAGTACCACAGCTGGCAACCCCACAGGCGTGGTACAGGGGGGGCAGTACACAGGGAGGGTATGTGAATAACTCAGTTGTATAAAAGAAATTAATAAATTAAGATAACCATAAACTATCCTTCCTGGTTTATTAATAATTTCCAAAATAAAATAGTAAATAAACTAAATTATCCTCCCTGGTTTATCATTAATTACCATAATAAATTAATAAATATAAAATAAAATAAATTACCCTTACAGGTTGAGTAATAACACCCATGAGAATAACTTAAAAAAAATAAATACAAATAATAAATTAACCATCGGAGTTTATTTCAACAAAAGTCGAAAGGTTAACAAAATAAGATAAAAAAAAACTTTACTAATCTAAACGAAATATAAAATAAAATACAACAGCTGTATTATAACCCCTGAATTATTACATCAAACGTTCGCCCTGGTTAATATATACAATTTCTATCTAATTTCAAAGTTGAAACTGTGAACAAAAGAATAAGTACATATATAAACAGGTATATATATTTACAAATGTATATAATAGATTTGTGATAGAGGCTCATATTATACAATTAAATTAAATACACAAATTCAGCAATAAATTAACAGTGTAAATACCATCCAATATATATATCTCCCCCCTCCCCCCCACAGGTAAATTTTTCTTCCCAGGACAAACAGCTCAAGTCAAACCAATAGAATACATCCATACTAGAATAAAAAAAAAAAAAAATCAGGTTGCTATGGTTACGAGCAAAAGAAAAGTGCATTTTAAACTTTTAGGAAAAAAGAACCTTCACACTCCCACTGCTGCACCTACTATATATACGTATATTTTTTTTTTCTAAACAAATACATAGAAATATTCGTAAGGTAAAAATAAAATTGTACCGGAAAATTGTAAAGGTTTGGCACACGAGAGGACAGCAGTTACATGGCGATGAGGAGAAGAGGCGTTTATAAATTTAAGACTTATAATTCTTTATATACTTACCTGTCTGTCCTCACCTGTCTGTCCTCACCTGTCTGTCCTCACCTGTCTGTCCTCCTCTTTTTCTTATCTTACCTCTATCAATAATCTTCCTCCTTACCTCCTCCTCCTTCAACCTCCTTCCCCATATCGTCCATCTTACCTCTGGCTCTCCTCCTCATTCTATCTATTTTACCCCATCCATCAACCTCCCCCGACTCTCTCCTTCTTCCTCTTCTACAGCCCTCTTTCACCTCTTCCTCCAGCCCTCCCTCCTCTCTTTATTAACTCCCTCCTTTAACTTTCTCCTCCTCCTCCTACATTCATACTTCCTTCTTCCTCCACCTTCCCTCACCCTCTCCTCCAACCACCCTTCCCTCACCCCTCCAACCACCCTTCCCTCATCCCCCCTCCTCCCTCCAACCACCCTTCCATCTTCCTCCACCTTCCCTCACCTCCTCCTCTAACCTCCCTCCCTCTCTCCCCTCTTCCTCCCCCTCTCTCCCCTCCTCCAACCCCTTTCCCCTCCCACACAGGTAACCACAACAACAACCACCACCACAACAACAACACTCCACATTCCTCTGTTCCTCTGATTAAAGGGAGGGGGGAGGGGGGAGGGGGGTGACGGGGCTTATCCAGCCTTGAGGTAAAACGTAGCGAGCATGACAGGTAATCCCACACCTGTCCTACTTCCCTCCAACCCTTTACAATTTAGAGGTGCTTATGGAAGTTGGTATTTTAAGCTATACTATCACCATCGTTATCATTATCACCACCATTATCACTATCACCACCACCACCATTATCAACACCAACATAATCATCACCCATGTTGTTATTTTACCAAGAGTGTCAAGGCATGATAAATGGATACACACACACACACACACACACACACACACACACACACACACACACACACACACACACACACACACACACACACACACACACACACACACACACACACACACCATGGTTGCTTTCGTAAGTCACAGACAACACCGTAACATGTGTGACGGGCGGTGTTTGCGGTTGGTGGCGGGCGGTGTTTGCGGTTGGTGGCGGGCGGGTGGTACTGTACTTCCATCACGGTATAAGACAGAGTAAGCTTGAATAACATCCCAATACACAGGAAGCTTGAATCACCTCCCAATACATAGCAAGCTTGAATCATCTTCCCACATATAGTAAGTTTGACTCACTTCCCATCACATAGTAAGCTTGACTCACCTCTCAACACACAGTAAGCTTGACTCACCTCTCAACACACAGTAAGCTTGACTCACCTCCCTGTTCCTGTCATTAAAAAACTAATTACCTGTTGATTTATTAAAGACTGAGTAGGTAATTTATGACTGACTGACTGGCTGGCTAACTGATTAACTGGCTGGCTAACCGACTGACTAACTGACTGACTCACTCACTGTCTGACTGACTGACTCACTCACTATCTGACTGACTGACTGACTGTCTGACTGACTGACTGACTCACTCACTCACTAATTAACTGGCTGACTCACTGATTTACCGACCGACTGAGTGTTCATTTACGCGAGGAAATAATTTTTTTTATACACCTCACAAAAATTGTGACCAAGTCCCAGGTTGCTGATCTGACTTTCTGACTCAGTTACACACAATTGCAGGTCTCAATTGTCTCTCTCACTTTGACAACACAACATACATATATTGTTTCTCACTCTTGATTTTTTTTTATTTCTTTATTATTATTATTATTATTATTATTATTATTATTATAATTATTATTGCTTTTTCGCCCCTCAGGCCTCGATGTGGGTCAGTGACCTGTGCCCGCGTGAGCTAATCCATGTGTAAAAAAAAACAAATGCGCTACCGGGCATACAACCAGTTCCTCACTAACGTGGGTGGATGGTGGGGGTAGGAAGATAGGTTGGAACTGGGTGTGGATAGGGTGCGGGTTGGCAATGGATGGGAGTAAGGTGGATAGAAAGAGGACTAAGCAGTGAATGAGATGAATAGATGAGGATGGTTTGGGTGGGGAGTGGATGGAATGATCAGCGGGCAGTGGGTGGGGACCGTGGGGGAGGGGTGGGGGTGTGAAGGTATTTGCAATGTTGATTATTGAAGCTCATTCCAGGAACCGGCTCGCTAGTTCTTACGTAAATGACCATCATTATCCTAATTCCTCTGTTCAGGTCAACACAACATTAACCCAACACTTTTTTAAACGGTGGAAGTGAATACCACCATTGTTATCACCTCACTATGATAACACTATTAGTATTGCCTCTGTTATCATCACTAGGATAACACTATTAGTTTTTGCCTCTGTTATCGTCGCTATGATAACACTTAGTTTTTGCCGCTGTTATCGTCGCTATGATAACACTATTAGTTATAAGTATCTCGTTACCATCACTATTGTACACAAGGGGGGAGAGGTAAGGGGGAAAGACAAGTGGGGGGAGACACAAGGGGGAAGGCAAGAAGGGGGAAGACAAGAGGTGAACACAGGGGGAGGAAACAAAAGGAGGAAGACTAAGGGGGGGAAGACATAAGGGAGGAAGACATGGGGGAACACAAGGGGAGGAAACAAAAGGGGGAAGACATAAGGGGAGAAGACACAAGGGGCAGAGAAGGCAGTAGGAATTTTTATATCACAGCAGTGCGGTCCTCGCCGTCATTAGCGCCCCCCTCGTGTGTGTGTGTTGGAGGAGGGATGATGTGTGTCTCCCTCATGCTCCCTCTTCCTCATGCTCCCTCTCCCTCATGCTCCCTCTCAATCATTTTCCATCTCTCCCTCCCCTCTTCCACAACTACCCTTTTCCTCCCCTCTTCCACCTACCCACCCACCGTCCCTCAGTTTCCAACCCACCCACTCGCTATCACCCACCCACCCACCCACCCACTCTCCCACCCATCCATCCACTCTCCCTCCAACTCTCCCACCCACCCGCCTCCCACCCACCCGCCTCCCACCCACCTACTCTCCCAATCACCCACTCTCCCTCCCACCCACACACTCCCACCCACCCACCCACTCACTCTCACCCACCCACCATCCTCACTCCACACCCTCCCACCCACCTACTCTCCCTCACTCTCTCTACGGCCCCATGTCATATTCTCGTGGGACCAATTTCAGGAGGTGAGGTGACCACCACGTACACAATTACTTTTCTTCTTTGTTCCTACCAACATGTCTCCCTCCTTCCCTCCATCCCAGTATTCTCACCCACGTACACTGACCCATGTACACTGACCGACCACCCAAGTACACTGACCGACCACCCACGTACACTGACCGACCACCCATGTACACTGACATACCACCCACGTACAGTAGCTAAAACAACTATCTGTGCAGGTGGGGGTCGATATGCTCCGAAATTTGACGTGTGACTAGTGACAGCCCTCATATACCAAAATGTATCGTCCATGGTCTCATATTGTTTCCCACAAAGTATGCACGGATAGTTGTTTTGCCTACTGTACATCACCTACCTACGTATTTAAATAAACATAAAACAACCATTTACACCATAAGACAAATACATACATATATATGTGTGTGTGTGTGTGTGTGTGTGTGTGTGTGTGTGGTGTGTGTGTGTGTGTATAAAACGTTTGAGAACACTAGCGACATTCCCGATAGGTTCACTCAGGTGTTAGTATCCGTGAGGTGTGAACCCCGAGAGTATATGAACGTCAATCCGAAGCCTTTAAGTCACTGGGTGAGACATGAGGTGCCATACAGTAGCCTGGGACCACAATGATATAATTTGACTCATTACCTGGTCCGGCAACGTTTGCATAGATTAAGTGAGGTAGTATGGTTGCCTTTCATTCACCTAACGTGTGGGTCACTTCAAACGTCACCTCTTCTCCCTCTCTCCATCACTTCAAACCTCACCTCTCTTCCTCTCCCCATCACTCATCATATCTTACCTCTTCTTCCTCTTTCAACCACTCTTCAAACCGAGATAAGAAAAGCAAAGAGGAATAATGAACTGAAGGTTGCAAGGGAGGCGAAGTCAAACCCCAAGGTATTCTTTCAAATGTATCAAACTAAAACACGAGAAAAGATTGGACCAATACAGTCAGATACCGGCGAGCTAACTGATAACGACGGAGAAATAAGCAATAACCTGAATAAATATCTTTCAACAGTTTTCATCACCGAAAATTTAAACATGATACCCGAAGCTCCGACTCTATACAGGGATAGTGAAGAAAATAGATTAAGCGAGATAGTAGTGACTAGTAACGATGTTAGTAAGCAAATAGACAAATTAAAGCCTAATAAGTCACCAGGTCCCGATGAGATATTTGCCAGAGTATTAAAAGAATGTAAGGAAGAGCTTAGTATGCCCTTGGCAAAGTTGTTTAACATGTCATTAAAAACAGGTGTAGTACCAGAATCCTGGAGGATAGCGAATGTAATACCGATTTTCAAGAAGGGAGATAGATCACTATCCTCTAACTACCGCCCAATCAGTCTAACATCAATAGTAGGCAAATTACTGAAAGCAATAATTTCAAACTATTCGAAATCACCTGAAGAAGCACAAGTTGATCAATGATTCCCAACATGGCTTCACAACCGGGCGTTCATGTCTAACTAATCTATTAACATTCTTTTCAGTTGTTTTAGAAGCAGTGGATGAGGAGCACGATTATGATGTGGTATATCTCGACTTAGCAAAGCCTTCGACAGAGTCCCCCACGAAAGGCTAATGAGAAAAGTGGAGGCTCATGACATTGGAGGAGATATTCTAAAATGTATTAGGGCATAGTTACAGGACAGGAAACGGCGAGTGAGCATTAACGGCACTAAATCCGATTGAAGTAACGTCACTAGTGGAGTACCCCAAGGCTCAGTACTTGGACCATTGTTATTTATTATATACGTAAATGACATAGACATCGGCGTAAACAGCAACATAAGTAAATTTGCTGATGACGTTAAAATAGGGCGTATAATTAAATCTGAAGAGGATTCCGCAGACCTACAGGAAGATCTACACAAATTTTTCATATGGTCTGAAAAATGGCAGATGAAATTTTATGTGGGTAAATGTAAAGTACTCAGTTTAGGAGATGTAAACAGAGAAACCAGATACCAGATGAACAACGATGTTATAGAGAAATCCGATTGTGAGAAAGATTTAGGAGTAATGATAAGTAGGAATCTTAAACCAAGCAAACAATGTGTATTTGCTCAAAACAAGGCCAACAAGTACTTGGGTTTATACAAAAGAATGTTCGTTACAAGACTAGCGACGTCATCCTAAAATTATATCTTGCGCTTGTGAGACCTCTCTTGGATTACGCAGTTCTATTCTGGTCATACTCCAGAATGGATCTAAAATCCTTAGAGAGAATTCAGAGGAGAATTACAAGACTAATGGTTTTAAATTAGACTAATTTAGGTTTAGGCGCGAAATAGGTAAACATTGGTTTGGAAATAAAGTAGTGGATGAGTGGAACAAGTTACCAAATATCATCATTAACTGGAATACGCTGGATAGCTTCAAACATAGGTTGGATGGATATATGAGCGATAGGGGTTGGGTGTAAACGGGACTGCCCAGCATGGTCCAATAGGCCCGCTGCAGTTTCCTCCATTCTTATGTTCTTATGTTCTCTCTCCATCACTCTTCAAACCTCACCTCATCTCCCTCTCTCCACCACCCTCCCTCCACCCTTACCTCCTCCTCCTCCTCCTCCTCCACCCTCCCTCCGCCAAAATTACACTGCCTATTTTGGCGCATGCTATTCCTACTCGCGAAATTAGCAATACAGCTTAGACTAGGAGCGACCAAGGCGAGTGTAAAGAGCTAAAATTAATCTCATACTGGGCTCAAGGTCCCTCACCTCGCCTTAACACGGAGGAAAAATGGAATATTAAAAGTTGGCGAGTTTAACATGATATATTTTTCCTTACACTACCATTAACAATATTACCATGACTATTACCATGCCTACAATTAACAATACTACCCTGAATATTAACACAACTATTACCATGACTACTATTTATAATACTATCATACCCACCATCCATATTACCATGACTACCATTAAGAATACTACCATGAATATTAACACAACTATTACAGTATTAACACAACTATTACCGTACATACCATTAAGAATACTACCATGACTATTTCCATGACTACTATTTACAATACTATCATACCCACCATCCATATTACCATGACTACTATTTACAATACTATCATACCCACCATCCATATTACCATGACTACTATTTAAAATACTACCATACTACCAATACTACCATACCCACCATCCATATTACCATGACTACCATTACCGCAATACTCCTCCAAGATGCGCACCAGTTTAATCACGTTAATACAAATCTAAACACAATATTAACAACAGGTCGTTACAATATTAAAAAACATAAACTAACATTAACAGTGGATTAAAAAAATATATAATACTGTGTTAATATCTTACAAGAGTTATATAATATTACGAGAATACTCCCGGGCGGCTTAACATAATGCCTTAATAAAAGTAAAACTATTTTTAAAGTATTCTGGTTTACTGTGACAAAACACTACAATAACATTAACAATAAAAGAATGTTAATATCTCGTGAACATGATAGCAGTGTTTAGTGTTAATGGTATGGTGGGTGTTGGTGATAATTAACACAATGAGTTAACAAAAGTACCAATATAACACTGAATAAGTTAACACAAGTAACATTGGATTTATATTCATTAACAAATTACGTAAAAAAGCATTCATATTTAACATTCAACATGGGTAATTCACTGAACCACTCTAACACAAGTTAAAATTAACAAAGACACATATTTTACGTATCTCTACAATATATCACATGTTAATTATTATATACATTAACATTTATATATGAATAGAATATTATATACATTAATGTCTCCTTAAATTGTACGAAATTGTTCTGTTAATACATGTTAAATTGTATCACTAAATCACGGTAATTTAACACAAAAATATAACACAAAGAACTCACTCACACACATATACACATAAACATACACACATACATATACAGTACACGCATACACACACACATACATACATACAAACATACTAACTTACATAACATTAAATACAAGCTTGTAATTATGTTGAAATGAGAATAAACAAAATACCGTAATATAAATAATACTAATTAAGCATAAGAAAATTAATAATAACTTGAATACAAAATAAAAAAAATAAACCGAAATTAATCCTACTAATATTAAAGCAATAATTATCCTGGTTTATGAATATTAAAACACGTAATAAAACTTAAACCTTACAATGATAAAAAACAAAAACAATAACAATAGGGTTAATTACGTACAGGTAAATTGTAACACCTGACATCACATAACAATTATCTCACGCGAAAAAAAAAAGAAAAGAAAAATAGAGAAAATAGAATAAAGAAAAAGCAGAAAAGGAGAGACAGAATAATAACAAGATAAAAAAAAAACGAAAAAAAGAGAAATAGAACAATAAGAAGAAAAAAGATAAATAAAACGAAGAGAAAACAGAAAAAAAACCGAACAACAATAAAAGAGAAAAAAGAATAAAGAACTAAAACAATAATAAGATACAGAGGACAGAAAAAAATAAGAAAAAAAAAACAGAAAAAAATAGAAAAAGAATAATACTAATGGGTTAATTAATGTAAAGACCAATAGCCTGGACTGGACGCCATCTGGGACTAAAACTTGCCCCTGGCTGCCACTCCGTCACTCAGAATATTTCGTACTTCAGTCCAGTAATGCCAGAACCCACCCCCTGCCTCTCACACGCTGTTCCTCCTATATCATATAACCTCCAACATCTGGCCAAATCTTGCTATATAAATTATATATCACGGTCAGGGGTTCGCTCGCCCGCCTCCGTGTAAACACTCAACAAGGACTCGTCTCCTGCCTGTACCTCTTACCTGCTGAAGAATTATATCACCTGTCTCCTAATAATTGGAAATACCTTGTTTCAAATGTCTTCACTAGTGGTCAAGGGGGGACTACTACTTCTCCGCCTCTTCCTCCCTCCTCCTGCTCCCTACCCTCCCTCCCTCCTGCTCCCAGCAATACCTCCTCCCTCCTCCCTCCCTCCTGCTGCTCCCCACCTCCCTCCCTCCCTCCCTCCTGCCTCTCTGCTACCTCCTTCCTCCTCCCTCCTGCTCCTAACACCTCCCTCCTCCTGCTCTCTACCTCCTCCTCCTCCTCCTCCTCCTCCTGCTTCCTACCTCCTCCTCCTCCTTGTTTCACCTCTCCCTCCCTGCCTCCCACAAGCTCGGATAAATAAGTAAATATTCCTCTAAAGTTAACATAGTAAAGTGTTACTAAAATGTTAATATACTTCCCATAATCATTTGCCTTGTAAATTGTAAAAAAACTTCTTGGATTTTTTATTTCCCATCGATAATGTTAAATAACTCCAGATTACAATGTTAGTCTTTCTCTGTCCAATGTTAAATACCTCATGTGTCTTGTGTTAAATAGTTTCCAAAGTTAATGTTTAAACCAGAATGAGTGGGCACTGTACTCGACATCCCTCACTTCCCCAAATGTAAAGTTAGGTACCCATTTACAGCTGGGTGAGAGGAGAGCACTATAACCACCACCTCACACCTCATAATGTTAAAACACCACCTACGACCAATACCTCATAAGACCAGTGTTAAAATACTACCACGACTGAAGGTAATTAACTCTAAAAAAAAAAATAAACACAACGTCTGTGAGGAATGTTAAATACAGACTCTTTTTAATGGTAAATATACCTTCTACGATCTGTGTTAAATGTACCTTAATAAACAACGCCACACACCTCCAATTATAGTGTTAAATAACTCACTAAGACCGGAGTTAATTACCATCTACGATCAAGGTTAACTTACCACCAACGAACAATGCTAAAATACCACCAACGAACAATTACTTGGACTAAAAACTATCACACAATCTCTATCAAATTCCTAAGTTAAAAAATTATACATTACCGAGAAAGACAAGAATTATAGAGAAATGTAAATCATACAATATAATTTAAAGACATTATATACCGTATATTAAAATAGTGACACGTATAATTGATCAGTGGCACGTATAATTGATCAGTGACACGTATAATTGATCAGTGGCACGTATAATTGATCAGTGACACGTATAATTGATCAGTGACACGTATAATTGATCAGTGGCACGTATAATTGATCAGTGACACGTATAATTGATCAGTGACACGTATAATTGTTCAGTGACACGTATAATTGATCAGTGACACATAATTGATCAAAGACACATAATTGATCAGTGGCACGTATAATTGATGAGTGACACGTATAATTGATCAGTGGCACACATAATTGATCAGTGGCGCGTATAATTGATCAAAGGTACGTATAATTGATCAGTGACACGTATCACTGATCAGTGACACATAATTGATCAGCGACACGTATAATTGATCAGTGTCAGGTGCGTGGCGCCACCTTGGGGATTACTGATGGTTTTAACTTTCAAGTGATGAAAGGGTGAGAGTAATACTGTGCTAGTTTTGTTAACTTTCAACAAAATCTAACAATGTTAATTTTAAACCAGATATACCATGCTAACTTTAAACCAGCAAGCAATGTTAAATTTAAACCTGAGCTACCAATATTAACTTTAAACAAGAGATACCAATGTTTACACTTAAACCAGGTACCAATGTTAACACTTAAACCAGGTACCAATGTTAACACTTAAACCAGGTACCAATGTTAACACTTAAACCAGGTACCAATGTTAAATTTAAACATAACTACCAACGTTAACTTCCACAGAGTTAAATGGGAGCAATAGAGTGCTAACCTTCTCAACATACTCACCTCCCCTCCTCCCCCACCATCAAGTTCTACCCTCCCCCTTCCATCCTTTCCTCTCCTTCTCTTTTCCATCCGTCCGTCCTCCCCTTCCTTCCTTTTCCTCCTCTTCTGTGCTTCCTTCAGTTTTATACCCCTCTTCCTTCCCCTCCCCTCTCCCCCCACCCCCCCAACACCACACTCCCTCAAGAAGCGCTCTACAATTTATCTCCCAGGCATGAATAAGACACGGGTGAGAAGAGAGAGACGGGGATGAGGGGGGTGAGGGGTGAGGGAGGAGGGGGGTGAGGGGAATGTGGGGAGGTGAGGGAGGGAGTCTACTGCGGCACTGGTAAATATGGGGAGGTGTGTGGATGATGGGCTGGGGGTTGCTGGGAAGGGGGGTGCTGGAGAGGGGGAGGGTTCTGGGTGAGGGAGGGGTGCGAGGAGGAATGTTAGGGTGAGGGGATGGTACAATACTGTGTGGGGCGAAGGTAGTGGTAGAAGGTAGGGGACCTGTAAGGGGAAACAGGTAAGGGGAAGGTGTAAGGGGGGACAGGTAAGGGGGACAGGTATGGGGGGACAGGTAAGGGGGGTGTATAATCACTAAGGTCCGCTGGCCTGGGCCAACACTGGTCATAATAATTTACTATTTTCTGCTGTTTTGTCTTAACAATTTTATCTTAGTGTGTTATCGTGCTGTCGAGGGGTGGGGGTAGGGTCTGGGGTGATTAGGGGAGGGTTGGGGGTGATTAGGGAGGGGTGGGGGGTGGATGAGGAGGGGTGGGGGTGGATGAGGAGGGGTGGGGGTGGGATGAGGAGGGGTTGGGTGGATGAGGAGGGGGTGAGGGTGGATGAGGAGGGTGGGGTGGATGAGGAGGGGTGAGGGGTAGTTAAGGAGGGGTGAGGGTAGTTAAGGAGGGGTGGGTCAGTAGGTACATGCGTAAGGAGAGAGATGGGGGAAGAAGAGGCAAGAGAAGGAAGAGGAGAAGAAGGAGAGAGGGTGGGGAGGGATAGAAATGGTGGTGAGAGAGGAGGGAGAGAAGTAAGGAAGTAAGAGAGGAAAGAAGGAAGGAGGAAAGAAGTGGAGAGGTTCTAGAATATAAGTTGAAGAGGAGGTGAAGAGAAAAGAATGAGGGGGGGATAACTGAAAGAGCGGAGAAGGGAGGGGATAGAAAGGGGAATTCAGGAGAGGAGAGGAACAGGGGGGAGAGGGGGAAAATATAGAAAGAAAGGAGGAAGGAGGAGGAGGAGAAGGAGGACGAATAAAAGAACGAGAATGAGGAGGAATGAATGAATAAAGGAAAGAAGGAAGGAAGAAAAGGGAAGAAAAGAAGGAAGAGTTCTTAATGACTGACACACACACACACACACACACACACACACACACACACACAGGAATGTATAACAATGGCAGCAAATTGTAAAAGCGTTATACACTAACTTGTGGGAAGTTTCACAAAAAAAAGTTCTATTATGAAGTGAATGTGTAGCGTTCACCAAACTTTAATATGGAGCTGATAACTTTGATTGTGATGACGATGATGGTGAGGAGGAGGGTGATGATGAGGAGGAGGGTGATGGTGAGGAGGGTGATGGTGAGGATGGTGATGGTGAGGAGGACGATGATGGTGAGGAGGAGGGTGATGATGAAGATGAGGATGGTGATGGTGAGGACGATGATGGTGAGGAGGAGGGTAATGGTGGAGGATGGTGATGAGGATGGTGATGAGGACGGTGATGGTGAGGAGGACGATGATGGTGAGGAGGACGGTGATGGTGAGGACGATGATGGTGAGGAGGAGGGTGATGGTGAGGATGGTGATGAGGACGGTGATGGTGAGGAGGACGGTGATGGTGAGGAGGACGGTGATGGTGAGGAGGACGACGACGATGGTGAAGAGGATGATAATGGCAATGACACGATGACGACAACAGAACACTTTTCAGGCGAGACATTAAATACCCCTTTCCCACCCCACAACCCCCACACAGTCAGGGTATAAAAGCCCTGTGCAACGTGTGCATGTAGGCAGCGTTGCATGCAAGCAGGAACACGCACAAGCAGGCGTATCAAACTCACAGTGCAACACAAAAACTTAATACAAAGCGGAGGTGCACGGCCAGCCAAGGTTAACCTCATCAGCGTGGTAAAAGTGTCCAGGAATTCTAGCACTGACACCATAACCTGTACATACGACCTTCTATAACTTAGGCGTGGCATAATTGAAGAAGAAGTCCGTTCCCTTTACTGTTTATATGTTATATTGGACTATATAATTCAGTAATGAGTCTATAATTCACCTAATTAGTTTACCTGTTTACCTATAGTAACTACCACCTTCACCTAAATATCTCCCCTATTCGCATATAACAATGAGCAAAATAGTTCAATAAGGCTTTTATGCCCAAGTTATAGCCGGGGAGTAGAGATTATCCTATCCGTTCCGATTATATCCATCCGTCCGTCTATCCATCCATCCGTCCATCCATGTCAAAGGATATCTTAGCTACGTTTACTCCAACGTTCGCCCTTACTGACCTAACTGATGGTATTGTTAGTGTTCCTGGTGTGTGGGGGTTTAACGCTATCAATGACCTCTTGTTCAACTCTTATCGTCTTAAAGGCTCTGAACGGGGCAACGTGTGGACCAAATTTCACTATTGGCAATATCCGGCATCTACTTGACCGTGATGTAGGTTAGGTTAGGTTAGGTGTTAATCCAATGGGTATGGTTAGGGTAGATTAGGTTAGAAAGGGTTAATCCGTTGAGTTAGCTAGGTTAATCCGATGGGTATGGTTAGGTTAGGAGGGTATGGCCAGATGGGTATTTCAATTATATTTAACTGAAAAAAATCCTGACTGAAGTACATCTAACTTTACAATATTCGACGGTCAGAGAGAAGGACCCGGCTAAGTGGTCCGTGTTAAGTGTTTTAAAGAGGCAGTATTATATCATCTGTTTTTAATTATTCATTATATTTCCTGTTCTGTTTAAGTTAAATAAAAACGAAAAAGCGAATTGGCTGAATAAAGAAGCGCGTCCAAGAAATGATAATTTTAAAAACGCTTTTCTATGAATTAAGAATATAAGGCGTGTGTGTGTGTGTGTGTGTGTGTGTGTGTGTGTGTGTGTGTGTTGAATTGTCTCTACACTCAACTATAAAAAATATAATTAATTTTTTATCAGCACAATTTTGACACCAGTTTGTCCACCATCTTTGTGTTGTTTTACTGAATAGAATCAGTTAGATGGTTCCTGACACCTTCAGTTACGGGAAGATATTAACCTTTGAGGATCCTGAAGTTACATGCATGCTCATACCTCCAGTTACGAGAACCAAATAACTAACGAGTCACTTCACGCAATGCAAGTGAAAACGGCTACAGTACACTGAATTATTAAGCCTCAGCACTTAACAAGACAGTGTGGTCAGAACTGCACTGGACCGCCTTCAATGCTATAACAAACCCAGGTACCCATTCACAGCATGGTCGAGTGGAGGAGACCCGGATGCGAACCAACGACCAGTTATCTCTACTCGGCCACTGCAGAACCCTGACATCAATTCATACTATTTCTGAAAATTAGTTCAGTTCTCTTATTAAAACCCATAAAAAACATGGCGTCATCATCCTGGACTCTTCCTTGTTCCCGTCATTATAATAAATCACAGGTAATGGTGCAGCAGTGGTGCAACGCAACTCATCCCTCAAACAATGGCGGCCATTTACCAGGATAGAACAAAAAATTAAGGTTAGAATCCTATTACACCTGAGACAAACACAATGATTAACTTGGCCTGCGTCAGGTAGCAGCTACTCCGCCTAATGGATACATTACACGCCACCTGAGTTGTGAGGTGCCCACCAGGTCATACACACACACACGCAGGTCGTACGTTATACAATAAGCAAATGATAGCCACCAGTGTTATATGAACCCCAGCAGGAGCCCTAGCCAGATCATAAGACACAGGGAGAGAGCAGACTTCACGACGGTAAACAGTGAGGGATGAACGCCCAGCGGTACACCACAAGCTACACCATCCATTAAGCACCTTCTAGATACTTAACTCTTATCTGGAAGGAGGTAGTTCCAGGGCCAATTATGTGGAGAAATAGTTTGTAAACATTTTGGTAAACATTAAACTGGACTATTTAGGTGGAGGCTATTCGAGATACAGCTTCTAGCCAAACATTTAGCTGGACCATTTAGCTGGAGGTAATTTCTAGATATTCTGACGCATTCTGAAGGAGGTAATGTTAAGACAGCAAGCTGGGGTAGCACCGAGGAGGAGGAGGAGGAAGCGGTGTGTGTCTGGGAGGAGGAGGAGGAGGAGGCGGTGTGGTTGGGAGGAGGAGGAGGAGGAGGCGGTGTGTGGCTGGGAGGAGGAAGAAGAGGGGAAGGAAGCAGTGTGTGGCTGGGAGGAGGAAGAAGAGGAGAAGGCGTGTGTGGCTGGTGAATGAGGAGAAAAAGAGAAGGAGGGAGAATAGGTAATATATATGAGGAGAAGAGTTAATGTTTTGCTCGAAGGAGGAGGAGGAGGAGGAGGAGGAGGAGGAGGAGGGAGAAGAGGTAGTGTGTGGCTGGGAGGAGGAGGAGGAGGGAGAAGAGGTAGGTGTGGCCTCGGAGGAGGAGGAGGAGAGGAAGCAGTCTCCGGAATTCACACAGATAGATGAAGGTGATGGTGGTAAACTTAACTCACAGGGTGGTGGCCGCCCTGATCAACTATTAATGATGCTCTCTCTCTCTCTCTCTTTATCTCCATTATTCTGTCTGTCTCTGTTCTTCTCCATTCTTTAATTTCTCCTGTTTCTCTTTTTCTCTCATTTATTACACACACACACACACACACACACACACACACACACACACACACACACACACACACACACACACACACACACACATCAACACATCATCACACACACACACACACACCTGAACACTCATCCACCACACACACACACACACACACACACTTACTCATGCACTCCACACACACACACACACACACCGAACACACACTCACTACCACACACACACACACACACACACCCAACACGCTGACATCTATCTCACGTCCATCTCCTCAGTGCCAATGGGGAGTGTCACAACACGGCACTCCCTGAACAGTGCCATAATTCCTGTCCTTGTGTAGTCCACAACATAGTGACACACATGTTACAGACACGGGTTGGACATACTGACACGGGTTGGACCTGGACACACGGGGTTAGACTATCACAGACACTGTTGGACATACTGACAAGGGGACACAATGTTGGACATACTGACAAACACGGGTTGGACCTGAACTGGCTACATACTGCCACGGGTTCCACATACTGCCACGGGGTTGTGGTTGCACACGGGTTGACATTGACGGGGTTGGACATACTGACACGGGTTGGTGGGACATACTGACACGGGGTTGGACATACTGACATGACAGGGGGTACTGCCACGGGGTTGACTGCCACGGGTTGGACATACTCACAGGACATACGCCACGGGTTGACACTACTCACGGGGTTGGACATACTGACACGGGGTTGGACATACTGACACGGGTTGGGGGTTGACACATACTGACACGGGTTGACATACACACGGGGTTGGGACTGCCATACTACACGGGGTTGGACATACCTGACATCGGGGTTGGATTATACTGACACGGGGTTGACATACTGACACGGGGTTGGCGCATACTGCCACGGGGTTGGACATACTGCCTGGGTTGACATACTTGACACACACTGCTGGACATACTGACACGGGGTTGGACATACCGACACGGGGACATACGGGTTGACATACTGACACGGGGTTGACATACACGGCCACGGGGTTGACATACTGACACGGGTTGGACCTGCCACGGGTTGGACATACTGACACGGGTTGGACATACTGACACGGGGTTGACATACATGACTGGGGTTGGACATACTGACCTGCCACGGGGTTGACATACTGACACGGGTTGGATACTGACACGGGGTTGACATACTGCCACGGGTGACATAGACATACTGACACGGGGTTGGAAATATACGCTGGCACGGGGTTGTTGACATACTGACATACGGGGGGTTGGACATGCGGGGTTGGACCGGGTTGACATACTACACGGGTTGACATAT
Source organism: Homarus americanus (assembly GCF_018991925.1). Classification (NCBI taxonomy): domain Eukaryota; kingdom Metazoa; phylum Arthropoda; class Malacostraca; order Decapoda; family Nephropidae; genus Homarus; species Homarus americanus. Next base: position 68,612 of record NW_024754525.1, on the reverse strand, counting down.
CGACACGGGGTTGACATACTGCCACGGGGTACCGACACTACTGCCACGTTGACATACAGGGTTGGACATATATACGCCACGGGGTTGGACATATACAACATTGGATATACCACGGGTTGACTGACACGGGGGTTGGACATACCGATACGGAGGAATCAAGTAAAATGACACAAACAGTAAACAAAAATAACAGTATCAATGTCCGTGTTTACTGTTGCGCCGTTTTTGACAGAGCCAACAGATGGCACCCATAGGCACAGTGCAAAGAAGGGAAGAGCAGCTCACCCTCGGCAGTAGTATGAGACCACGGCAAGTATGAGACCACGGCAAGTATGAGACCACGGCAAATATGAGACCACGGCAAATATGAGACCACAGCAAGTATGAGACCACGGCAAATATGAGACCACAGCAAGTATGACACCACGGCAAATATGAGATCACAGCAAGTATGAGACCACGGCAAGTATGAGACCACAGCAAGTATGAGACCACGGCAAGTATGACACCACCCTAGCAATGAACCCCGAAAAAAATTAAAGCCCCCATATCTAATATAAATTAAACGCGGAATTTTTTTTTTGCCAAATTTCTTTAAAACCCGACAATGTAATATATATTTTACACACACTAATTATTTACAGTGTTTTTATTATTTGACTCACGAAGTTAATAATTTACAATACGTTTTCCTTATTTTACCAACGATGTTTAAAAATTTGCAATACGTTTTCACTATTTTACGTACGATAATAATAATAATAATTTACCACATATTTTTATTCACTGATAAATAAATAAATAAATAAGTAAATAAATAAGTAGAGGCAGATATTTAATTACGTGAGGAGAAATCATGACAGGAAACTCTCTCTCCTCTCTCTCTCTCTCTCTCTCTCCTCTCTCTCTCTCTCTCTCTCTCTCTCTCTCTCTCCCATCACCTCCCCACATCTCCCTCCCATCACCTCCCCATCCTCCCTCCCATCACCTCCTCCATCTCCCTCCCATCACCTCCCCCATCTCCCTCCCATCACCTCCCCATCTCCCTCCCTCCATCACCTCCCCATCTCCCTCCCATCACCTCCCCCCATCTCCCTCCATCACCTCCCCCCATCTCCCCTCCCATCCTCCCCCATCTCCCTCCCATCCCTCCCCATCTCCCTCCCATCACCTCCCCATCCTGCCACACGAGCAGTATTTTCCAGAGGCTGTTGTAAGGCCACCAACCTGAGACTTGGCTCCACCGACCAGGAACAATTTGCTGTGTGGCAACCCCAGTGTGTGTGTGTGTGGGGCACACCACTGCCGGAGGACACGTGGGGAGGATACGTGGGGAGAGGAGACACTGGAGGATAGGTAGAGAGACAGGGAGAATGGGGAAGTCAGTGGAGGACGATTCGTTGGGAGGACGTGGGAAGAATACGTGAAGCAAGGACACGGGCGAGGACAGAGCGGAGGAACGTGAGGATACATGAAGACACGGAGACACTAGAGGGCACGTGAGGATGATACATGAGAAACTGGAACACATGGAGAAAACATGGAGAACTTGGTAAATACATGGAGGAAACACTGGGGGATACAGGAGTACACATAGGGTACACTTGAGGTACACGGAGAGTGGATCAGGGGAAGACACGCCGGGAGGACAGGAGGATGGATACAGGGGAAAGACACATGGAAGAAACAGAGAAGAACACATACGGTACACTTAGGTTGTCCAGGGAAGCAGGGATAAAATAGGACACATGCATAAAGGGGAAGACACATGGGATGGGGTATTGGAGTAGATGAGAGGACATGGGGAACATCTACGGGACACATACAGGACACAGGGGTTTTCTAAAATGTAAAGGAAACGCAAAAATAAGGTGAATTTGTTAAGGGGACGCAAAAAAATAAGGTGCTTCTGTTTAGGGGACGCCAAAATAAGGTGCTTCTGTTTAGGGGACGCAAAAATAAGGTTGTAATACTTCGACAAAAATCAGGTTTTAGTGTTTAAAAGAATAAAAAAAACATCCAACATTTAGGAGATAAAAAATAAGATTCTCATGTTGAAGAAAAGTACAGCTATGGCGTTCAGTTATTTGTAGATAGTGAGTGAGAGTTCTTCCTCTTCCCCCTCCTCTTCCTCTTCTCTCTCCTCTTTTTCTTCCCCCTCTGAACACTGCCTCACCTTCCCCAATACACCTACAGGTCTTACACCTCTAGATTAGTGTACTTCTCCCCTATAGAACGATCCCCTTCAGTTTCTGTCGTCGAGATTGTGGGTAAAGTTGGGTTGGTGTTGTGTTGTGTTGTGTTATGTTTGTTTGTTGTGTTATGTTATGTTGTTTATTTTATTATGTATATTATGTTATTTATTTTATGTTATTATTTTTATTATTTATTTTTGTATTAGTTGTTTGTTATTTAGCTATGTTATGTTATGTTATGTTACTTATGTTTGTTATGTTATGTTATTTGTTTTTTTTTATGTTGTGTTATGTTGTGTTGCGTTTTATGTTGTGTTGTGTTGTGTTGTGTTGTGTTGTATTGTGTTGTGTTGTGTTGTGTTGTGTTGTGTTGTGTGTTGTGTTGTGTTGTGTTGTGTTGTGTTGTGTTGTGTTATGTTTGTGATGTGTGTGTGGAGGGAGGGGGTGGGGCTCCGTAACTGTTGAAATGAGTAAGATAATTAATTAATTTTAATGCATGTAGCTATTATTAGTAGTAGTTATATTATGATTCACACACACACACACACACACACCAGAACAAAGACGAATATAACCCAAAAAATTCGACCGGGGAGAAGGAGAGGAGGAGAGGGAGAGAGGGAGGGAGAGGAGGAGGAGGAGAGAGGGAGGGGCGGGTGATAAATACATATATTCATACATGCACATTTATATACATACATACATATACATAGAGACAATAGGCCGCAGGACCATCCACCTTTACTCTGGCTTAACAAACGTCATAGTGTCGGATACATGGATGAAAGAGAGATGGATACATGGATGAAAGAGAGATGGATACATGGATGAAAGAGATGGATACATGGATGAAAGAGAGATGGATACATGGATGAAAGAGAGATGGATACATGGATGGAGAGAGATGGATACATGGATGAGAGACAGATGGATACATGGATGAAAGAGAGATGGATACATGGATGAGAGATGGATACATGGATGAAAGAGAGATGGATACATGGATGAAAGAGAGATGGATACATGGATGAAAGAGAGATGGATACATGGATGAAAGAGAATGGGGATAAATGGATAAGACAAAATAAAAGATAAGTAGTAAAAAAATGGATAGGCGAACTGAGGAATAAAAACAGCTTATCACGGTGTGTATTCAAAGTATAACAACATATATATCCCCGTGCTCCATCAGGTATACACAAAGACTATTATACCTTGATATACACAGACAGTTATACCCGACATACACAGACAATGGTATACCTCGACATACACAGGCAATGGTATACCTCGACATACACAAACAATGGTATACCTCGACATACACAGGCAATGGTATACCTCGACATACACAGACAATGGTATACCTCGACACACAGACAGTGGTATACCTCGACATACAGACAATGGTATACCTCGACATACACAGACAATGGTATACCTCGACATACAGACAATGGTATACCTCGACATACACAGACAATGGTATACCTCGACATACAGAACAATGGTATACCTCGACATACACAGACAATGGTATACCTCGACATACACAGACAATGGTATACCTCGACATACAGACAATGGTAATACCTCGACATACACAGACAATAGTAACCTCGACATCACAGACAATAGTATACCTCGACATACACAGACAATGGTATACCTCGACATACACGAACAATGGTATACCTCGACATACCAGACAATGGTATACCTCGACATACACAGACAATGGTATACCTCGACATACACAGACAATGGTATACATCGACATACGTGAACAATGGTATACCTCGACATACAGACAGTGGTATACCTCGACATACAGACAATGGTATACCTCGACATACACAGACAATGGTATACCTCGACATACAGACAATGGTATACCTCGACATACTGAACAATGGTATACCTCGACATACACAGACAATGGTATACCTCGACATACAGACAATAATTATACCTCGACATACACGAACATGGTATACCTCGACATACACAGACAATGGTATACCTCGACATACGAACAATGGTATACCTCGACATACACGAACAATGGTATACCTCGACATACGAACAATGGTATACCTCGACATACAGACAATGGTATACCTCGACATACAGACAATGGTATACCTCGACATACACAGACAATGGTATACCTCGACATACCTGAACAATGGTATACCTCGACATACAGACAATGGTATACCTCGACATACAGAACAATGGTATACCTCGACATACAGAACAATGGTATACCTCGACATACAGACAATGGTATACCTCGACATACACAGACAATGGTATACCTCGACATACGAACAATGCGACAACATACGGACAATGGTATACCTCGACATACACAGACAGACATACAGACAGCATACCGACATACACGAACAATGGTATACCTCGACATACAGACAATGGTATACCTCGACATACACACAGAACAATATACCTCGACATACAGACAATGGTATACCTCGACATACAGAACAATGGTATACCTCGACATACACAGACAATGGTATACCTCGACATACACTACTCGACCTACTCATACACCTGCCGTCTTGGAGTTAATTAATACCTGTCTACTATTTACCTTCATCTATAACTGTACTTAGGTTACTGAACAAACTCTCTGAGGATCACCTGAAGGTAAGACACCCCAGATTATTTCACGTAATGATTAACCATCCTAACGCTAACCTAAAGCTAACCTAACCTAACCTAACCTAACCTACATGGCAAACTAACCTAAACCAAACCCTGGCCTGGCCAACAACAACAAGCACAACACCAGCCTAACACAACACAACATGCAGCCAACACAACCTGCACCTCAACCTAACACAACACAACACAACCTGGCAAAACTAAACTAAAGCAAACCTACACAATACAACCTAACCTGAGCCTAACCTAAAACTAAAGTTGACACAACCCAATACAGTGTGACCTAACCTAACACAACATACCTAACCTAAAGTTAACCTTAACCTACCCTAAAGCTAACTAAGCTAACCTCCCAGGCAGCGTTAGGGCATTTAATCAATAGGTGAACTAAGCTGGTGTTTAACTCAGTGAACTAAGCTGGGGTGTTTAATCTTCAGGTGAACTAAGCTGGGGGTGTTTAATCTTCAGGTGAACTAAGCTGGGGTGTTTAATCTTCAGGTGAACTAAGCTGGGGTGTTTAATCTTCAGGTGAACTAAGCTGGGGGTGTTTAATCTTCAGGTAACCTAAGCTGGGGTGTTTCAGGTGATCCTTTCTGATCTTTGGTACAAGCGGTGACCGGGTGAGGTGGGGAAGTGGATTTCTTGATAGTCGTGTTAATACTAGCTAGGGGGGAGATCACGAGGAGGGAACTAGTTGTGGGGGGGAAGGAGGGTGGTGGGGAGAAAGGAGGTTGGTGAGGTGGGAAGTGTTGGTGGAGGTGGTGGTGGGTTAGGGATGAGGTGCAGTGGTGAGGAGGAAAGGAGGCAGACGGTGGTGGTGGGGAGGAGGGACCGGTGGTGGTAGGAGGGGAAGAGGGAATAAAGGGATAAAAATAAAGAAAAGTTCAATAAGGTATAAATACGAAAGGTAAGATAAAATAAGAGTTGAAGGAAAAAACGGATTAATAAGGAAGAAAATAAATAAAATCGAAAAGGGTAAAAAAGAATGGGGTGGAATGGGGAGATGGGAGGGAAGGGTAACTCAGGGGTAAAGGAGAGGGAGGGTAACTCAAGAGGTAGAGAGAGAGGAGTAACTCAAGAGGTAGATGAGAGGAAGGGGTAACTCAAGGGGTAGATGAGAGGGAAGGGTAACTCAAAGGGTAGAGAGGAAGGGTAACTCAAGAGAAGATGAGAGGGTGAACTCAAGGGGTAAATGGAGGGAGTAGCTCAAGGGGTAGAGGAGACGGAGGGGTAACTCAAGGAGTAGAGGAGAGGGAAGTGAACTCAGGGGTAGATGGGAGGGAAGGGTAACTCAAGGGGTAGAGGACGGAAGGGGGCCAAGGGGTGAGGAGAGGGAAGGTGAACTCAGGGGTAGATGGGGAGGGAGTACTCAAGGGGTAGATGGGAGGGGAGGAGGCCTCAAGAGGTGGGGGAGGAGGAGTAACAAGAGGTAGATGAGGAGGAAGGGTGAACTCAAGGGTAAATGAGAGGGAAGGGGTAACTCAGGGGAAGATGAGAGGAAGGGGTAACTCAGGGAGAGGGAAGGAGGTGGAACTCAAGGGTAGATGAGAGGAGGGTGAACTCAGGGGTGGGAGGAGGAAGGGGTAACTCAAGGGGTAGATGAGGAAGGGGAACTCAAGGGGAAGAGGAGAGAAAGGGTAACCAAGGGGTAGAGGGAGGGAAGGGTGAACTCAAGGGGTAGAGGAGAGGGAAGGGGTAAATCAAGGGGTAGATGAGAGGAAGGGTACCCAAGAGGTAGAGGAGAGGAAGGTGAACTCAAGGGGTAGGGAGGGAAGGGTGAACTCAAGGGGTAGAGGAGAGGAAGGGGTAACTCAAGGGTAGATGAGGGAAGGGTGAACTCAAGGGTAGAGGAGAGGGAAGGGGTAACTCAAGGGGTAGATGAGGGGGAAGGGTAACTCAAGGGCAGAGGAGGAGGAAAGGTAACTCAAGGGGAAGGTGAGAGGGAAGGTGAACTCAAGGTAGGAGAGGGAAGGGGTTACTCAAGAGGTAGAGGAGGAAGGGTGAACTCAAGGGGTAGATGAGAGGGAAGGGGTAACTCCAAGAGGTAGAGGAGAGGAAAGGGTAACTCAAGGGGAAGATGAGAGGAAAGGGGTAACTCAAGGGGGAAGATGAGAGGGAAGGGGGTAACTCAAGGGGAAGATGAGAGGAAGGGTAACTCAAGGGAAGATGAGAGGGAAGGGTAACTCAAGGGTAGAGGAGAGGAAATGTAACTCAAGGGGAAGGTGAGAGGAAGGGTGAACTCAAGGGGAAGATGAGAGGGAAGGGGCAACTCAAGGGGAAGATGAGAGGGAAGGTAACTCAAGGGGGAAGATGAGAGGGAAGGGTGAACTCAAGGGGTAGGAGGAGAGGAAGGGGTAACTCAATAAGGGAAGATGAGGAGGAAGGGTGAACTCAAGGGGTAGAGGAGGGAAGGCACCAAGGGGTAGATGAGAGGGAAGGGGTAACTCAATAAGGGGAAGATGAGAGGGAAGGGGTAACTCAAGGGGGAAGATGAGAGGGAAGGGGTAACTCAACAAGGGATCCCTTATGATAACATTTACACAGTACAAAACCAAGACCAACTGTGGTGATGATGTTACTGGCAGAGTGGGATGGAGAGTGGGATGGAGGGAGGGGTGGAGGGAGGTGGAGTGTATAAGGTACGAGAGAGGGAGTAGGGGAGATAGGAAGGGCGGGTAGAAATAGAACGTGGGGAAGGATGGGTGAAGCACCCCACCCCCTCCCTTCCCCCCGTCATCTCCTCCTTTACCCCTCTATTTATCCCCTCACCCCTTCAGTCACACTTCATCTTCACCTCACCGTTCCTCACACCCTTATGGAGAGGTAATGGGAATCAGAGGACAGAAGAGGGGAAGGGATGGTAGGGGTGGAGGGATGGTAGGGGTGGAAGGATGGTAGGGGTGGAGGGATGTAGGGGTGAGGATGGTAGGGGTGGAGGGATGGTAGGGGTGGAGGGATGGTAGGGTGGAGGGATGGTAGGGGTGGAGGGATGGTAGGGGTGGAGGGATGGTAGGGTGGAGGGATGGTAGGGGAGGGGATGGTAGGGGTGGAGGGATGGTGGGTGGGTGAGGGATGGTAGGGGTGGGAGGGATGGTAGGGTGGAGGGATGGTAGGGGTGGAGGGATGGTAGGGGTGGAGGGATGGTAGGGGTGGAGGGATGGTAGGGGTGGAGGGATGGTAAGGGTGGAGGGAACATTAACACACCCAACTCACTTACCTCAACGGGTCTTCACAAATACCATTAACAAGTGACGCTCGAGTCTATCGCCAAAATAAAGGTTAAAATCGACGCGAAAATAAACATGCAATTGAGCGTTGAAGCTAATTGACAGTGAAACTAAAGTCCATTCGCGCGTTCAGATTCAGCCTGTGTTCTAGTCACACGCATAAACAGCCTCTCCTGACCTGACTCATTGATGTCATACGCGTGATTTTTTTTTCCTTTTCAATTACTACTTAACGCAGCCAATTATCACATTTTGGTCATTTTAATTCAAATTATGATTATAGCTCTAAATACTGAACATAGCTTAGACTATAGCTGTGATTTACTGTTTTAGCTTCGTGAAAGTGGATCCCATGTGCTTAGGTTCACAAGGAGACAGTGTGACGACCTGGTGTTACACTCTACCACCTTCATTTCGGCTTCAAACTTAGGTACCCAATCACAGCTGGATGGACTACGGGGACCCCAAGCGTTAACCAGAGACCCTTAGGAGAGAA